>NC_079165.1:27902481-27904981 GCF_947568905.1 Ostrea edulis | reverse complement strand
GTGATATTTTATTAGACAGGTCCGAAATCTTCCCCACTAGTCTGAATTTCGCTGCTGTCATAGGCGAGAAACCACCCGGTGACCTGGACCGGTAAATGGCCTAGTAAAAATAAACAAGTGAAATGGACAGAATGATGACGTATATCTTTGTTATTTTAAGAACCTGTGACTTGAAATTTGGCATGCAAGCAGTCAAAACATTAATCTATGCAAGGAGACCGGCAAATTACGCATAGCGTACCTAATTTAAGATTTTTTAGGCATTTGAAGTGAGTGGTTAGTTTTTATATATGGGTCAGAGTTAGACCCCTTTCTATATTTATGGTATCACAGGGTTTGGGCCCAAAACGGGTTTAGCCCCTGTGGACTCTGCAGCTACTCACTGCTCTGGTAAGATCTGAGCATCAATGGCTGCCAGGGAAATGAAGTTCTCCAGAGCCAGAGTCAGTTTGTTACAGGCAAGATAGCACATCCCCAGCAGATAAATGTAGGATGCTCGCTCCTGGAAGTGCTGGCTTTTCTAAACAGAGAACAACTAGTTAAGAGTGCTTCAGATGTTATCAGCTATCAATTTTGATTCATTTCTCACTGAAATAATATTACAACATTTTGTAAACTAACAAATTGAATATTAGTTTGTACAAGACAGACTGGAAATCTACAATGCAGTAACTAGCCTAGGGTGAGTATAAATAAGTGGTACATCAATTGTTAGCAAGCATGTTCTGGTGATAAATTGTTTTATAGAAGGTGGAAGTCCTTCAGATGCAAATCCCTTGTGTGTACATGTACTAAATGGCAGTCATTTGTGTAGTCAGTGGAGGTCCTTTAAGTGTACAGAGTGGAGGTCCTTTACGTATATAGAGTGGTGGTCCTTTGCATGTATAAAGTGGAGGTCCTTTGTGTGTATAGAGTGGTGGTCCTTTGTATAGAGTGGAGGTCTTTTGTGTATATAGAGTGGTAGTCCTTTGTGTATATATAGAGTGGAGGTCCTTTGTGTATATAGAATGGTGGTCCTTTGTGTGTATAGAGTGGAGGTCCTTTATGTATATAGAGTGGTGGTCCTTTGTGTATAGAGTGGTGGTCCTTTGTGTATATAGAGTGAAGGTTCTTTGTGTGCATAGAGTGGTGGTCCTTTGTGTATAGAGTGGAGGTCCTACGTGTGAGACTAGAAGTTTCTAAGATTACCTGTACAGCAGTGGTCAGACATGTAATTGTGTTTTTCAGGTAATCAATCACACGATCCCCAATGTCTGGCATCCTGAACACTGGGGAACTCTGGGAAGGACTGGCCTTCTGAGGAGTGATAGCAACGGACGATTGCTTCCTCAACTGTGGACGTCTAAGATCCAATAAAAATAAAACCCCACGTTACAGTAAAACACGCTTATAACAAACATGTCTATAATGAATTCATGCTTATTGCAAAGTGATATATTCGTTCTCCTATGAGAAGAAAATACTGCAAATTTTATTGGATATATTGAAATTTGCTTTTAATGAACTGCTTTTTGATGGCCCTGGAGGTTTGCTATAACCATATTTTACTGTATCTTGATACATATACAGTGGAACCCCGTTATTACGTTTTCCATTTTGTCACGATAAAATAACGTAATACCGGGGTCAACGTAATAAACGTTCCCAGTGAAATCCGTTAAAATTATCATTTGGAAATTGTATATCGTCCGTTGGTACTCCGTGAAGGGGTGTGTGAATATATCTTTACTGTTTCTTTGTTTAAAAGAATATGATACTTTGTTTTATTTACATCTTATCTTTAATGTCCGTAATTCTTCATGTTCTTATCCCTTTTCTTTATTTCGGTGTAGGATACATAAGGATGTTTTGATAAGCGTTGCTTTTTCTGCATTCGTTTGGACCGCCATTTTGTTCAACTTTAAAACAATGCGTTCATGTAAATTTCTCTCAATAACTCGTTCCGGTTCGTATTCAACATTCGTATTTAAAAAAATAACAAAACATCGTTTTTATTAAGTTCTCTAATTACACAATACACAACACAATAAAAAAAATCCCACCCAAAAAACAACAAAACTATAGACACAAAACGCACACGATACCCAACACTTACACACTTCTCACCAACGATAAACATGCATGGGGAACAATTTAAGCGCAATCCACATAAAAAAAAATATAATGATGCACGAAGATTTCATTTATAACGCTAAATGATGGCACTAAAATCACGTGCGCATCAAGGGATTTTAAAATATTCACTGAAGTAAATGCCGTGCACGAGTCGGCCGATAGATTGGTGTATGTATGGACGAGAGTTACGAACACCCAAGCTGCATGTCCAAACAACGAACAATTTTTTTAATTGAACACCTTCAGTCACCTATGTCCAAGCAGTTACCCAAGCGGTTGTAACATTGCTACGATAAATCTTTCTTGTTTGGTACCAAAGCTGTCCGTGAATAGAGTTTTAATAGCGAAGGTAATCACACTATGCTAAACACGCAGGTGGTTGAGA
>NC_079165.1:27759981-27897481 GCF_947568905.1 Ostrea edulis | reverse complement strand
ACAGAATTCTATCTCCATTAAACTGTAATATCTCCAGCTGTGTCCAGGAAATGTTACAGAGACTATTACAGAATTCTGTCTCCATTAAATTGTAATATCTCCAGCTGTGTCCAGGAAATGTTACAGAGACTATTACAGAATTCTATCTCCATTAAATTGTAATATCTCCAGCTGTGTCCAGGAAATGTTACAGAAACTATTAAAGAATTCTATCTCCATTAAATTGTAATATCTCCAGCTGTGTCCAGGAAATGTTACAGAGACTATTACAGAATTCTGTCTCCATTAAATTGTAATATCTCCAGCTGTGTCCAGGAAATGTTACAGAGACTATTACAGAATTCTATCTCCATTAAATTGTAATATCTCCAGCTGTGTCCAGGAAATGTTACAGAAACTATTAAAGAATTCTATCTCCATTAAATTGTAATATCTCCAGCTGTGTCCAGGAAATGTTACAGAGACTATTACAGAATTCTATCTCCATTAAACTGTAATATCATCAGCCGATGTACAAGTCCTGATATTGTTAATATAAGAACTCAACAAAGACAGTTTATAATATTTTGGGAGAAAAAGATGAGGTGAGGAGGAGGAGGGGGGGGGGGGTTAAATTAAATTAAACATGATGGCATTCTGTGTTGAACTTATGTACACTTCATGTTCCTGAGGATGCAGTGATTTCATACAGACATAGGCACATTTGCCTTGTAAAGAACTACTTCCTCATCCAATGTACCTTTATAGCGATGGACTATAACAATTCAGTTTATATCTACGATTGTAAGAAAACACATAATTTCTTTTTCATTTTTGCCATTACCGGAAATGTTTGCCCTAACCTGAGTGACTTCCTCTTTGTATTTAGAGTGGCAGCCCATCATGAATGTTCCGGGGGCTTCCAACAATTCCAGAGATTTGCTGGACAGTATCGGTACATAGGTGTACTTCCACTCAAATGGTAGAATGTAGTTTAGGAAGCTCTGAAAGATTACAAGATTTTATTTCAATAAAATAATACAAAATTTACAAAAATAATTTTTTTTGATACTTTCAGGTTGCACTTGCTTATAATCAGAGTAGTACAGGAATTTGACTGAATTTGTGAACAACTGCCACTAAACATACAGTAAAACATAGTTACAGTGAACATGTTAATAATGAATTCACACTTACAGCCAAGTGATTTTTGTTCCACGTAGTTTTACAACATATTATGAAATTATTGGATGTAACAATGTTTATCTTGAATCAAAATTGTTTATCTCTAGCACTTCATTATTAATGTGTTTTTACTGTAACTGTTCATCCCCAGCACTTCATTATTAATGTGTTTTTACTGTAACTGTTCATCCCCAGCACTTCATTATTAATGTGTTTTTTGTTGTTGTTTTTTTTGTATTTGTGGATTTTGTCCATGAATATACAGAATCAATTTTCATTCTAAGTTCAAATCAATTGAACATTCTTTTTGGATATAAAATATTTTGGTCAGAGCTGTGATTTTTAAGTCTCCATGTTTTTCCAAATTCATTTGATTCACCTCCATGACTATGGTGAGCAAGGCGTAATTTGAGGCAACAAACACGATGCGATGCTCTACGAGGATGGCGGATATTATCCGGAGGATCTCATCCGGTGGGAAGATCAGAAAAGGAAGATACAGAGGGATGTCAATCACTTGTTTCTCCGCCTCCTGGGAGGGGCTTATGATGAATGACACATCCTGTATACTGTATTCCTAAAAAGTAAAGCAACTCAGTAAAAGACAGCTGAAGTACTTGTATAACCATAAACAAGTAGTACGTGTATGTGAATATCTCAAACCACGAAATGGCACAGTAATGAAAATACACATGTACATGTACTGTACAGTAAAATACATTTATAGCAAACCTCCAGGGCCAGCATCATATATAGAAACCATTACCAGTGAAGGGCTGCAAATTTTAGGCCTATGCTCGGCGCTTATGGACTTTGAGCAGGAAGGAATCTTTATCGTGTCACACCTGCTGCAACACAGAGCCTCAGTTTTTGTGGTCTCATCCGAAGGACCACCCCATTTAGTCACCTCTTATGACAAGCTAGGGGTACTGAGGACCTATTCTAACCCAGATTCCCACAGGAAAAACTACATTGATAACAAACCTCCTGGGCCAGCATCATATTGTAAACAAGTTCTCTCCTGTCCATCTTAATTTGAACACCACAAATGAAGGAAATAAATTGGAAACATTTTTCTGACTACTTACAATGGCCACTCTGCCTGCTGGCGGCGTCGGTGTCATGGTCAGTTTGTGCGAGAATAACTTGATGTATGTATACATGTCATCTGGCCTGGTCTCAATCAGGTGCACCATACTGTCAACATCACAATACAAAGTTAACTACTGTCAACATCACAATCCAAAGTTAACTCCTGTCAACATCACAATACAAAGTTAACAACTGTGAATGTCACAATCCAAAGTTAACTACTGTCAACATCACAATACAAAGTTAACTACTGTCAATGTCAGAATATAAAGTTAACTACTGTCAACATCACAATACAAAGTTAACTACTGTCAACATCACAATACAAAGTTAACTACTGTCAACATCACAATACAAAGTTAACTACTGTCAACATCACAATACAAAGTTAACTACTGTCAACATCACAATACAAAGTTAACTACTGTCAACATCACAATACAAAGTTAACTACTGTCAACATCACAATACAAAGTTAAATACTGTCAACATCACAATACAAAGTTAACTACTGTCAACATCACAATCCAAAGTTAACTCCTGTCAACATCACAATACAAAGTTAACAACTGTGAATGTCACAATACAAAGTTAACTACTGTCAACATCACAATACAAAGTTAACTACTGTCAACATCACAATACAAAGTTAACTACTGTCAACATCACAATACAAAGTTAACTACTGTCAATGTCACAATACAAAGTTCACTACTGTCAACATCACAATACAAAGTTAACTACTGTCAATGTCACAATACAAAGTTCACTACTGTCAACATCACAATAAGAGTCCATAAGTAAACAACAAACAAGAAAAGTTTGTAAAACAGCTATCCTCCCACCCCCGGTGCAAAATTAAAAAATGCATCATTTAAATAGTAGTGCCAAACCATTTCAAAATATTGAGCAGACATGATCTTCCTATGTAGCAGTGTACCAAGTTTGATGTCTGTCAAACAAAGGGTTCTTAAGATATTGAGTGGACGGTATATTCCTATGTTCAGTTTGACCCTTGACCTTTGACCACATGATCTCAAATAAATAGGGGTCATCTACTCCTTATGATGTATCAGTGTACCAAGTTTGATGTCTGTCAAGCAAAGGGTTTTCTAAACATTGAGTGGTCAGTACATTCCTATGTCCAGTTTGACCTTTGATCTTTGACCATGTGACCTCAAAATCAATAGAGGTCATTTACTCCTTAGGATGTACCAGTGTACCAAGTTTGATGTCTGTCAAGCAAAGGGTTTTCAAGATATTGAGTGGAGCGCCTTCCTATGTCCAAAGTAGATTGACCCTTGACCTTTGACCTGAAAATCAATAGGGGATCTCTTCTACTCGTAACCAACCCACATATGAAATATCATTGTAATGAAGTCAATGGTTCTCAAGATATTGAGCAGACGACAAGTGGTCTACCGACCAACATACCAACCGACCGACAGGTGCAAACCAATATGCCACTCTTCTTTGAAGGGGTGAATAAATATCACTGAAGGTTAGCAGCAAATTATGTTACTAGGCAACAGAGGACAGTGTCATCCTTATCATTGGGAAGCTAGACTTTTGTTAATGTCTTACTATGACAGAGATTCTTTCATCGTCTCGAAGTATGGATATTTGGAAATGAGGACACAACACAGTGGAATGAAGCAGCGGACTCTATTGGACTTGTCTGTCCAGTTGTTTCTTGACGAGTCTGGGTGGAGAACCAGATTGCCATCAAACTCCTACAAACACCAAACCTCATACCAGTCAAATATACAAGTAGCAATAATCTAATAATAGATCTGTGTAATACGACATACAGAGCAGCACAGTGTGAACAAAGTGATCTGTGTCACTCTGTTTCTTGGGTGATCTGTGTCACTCTGCCTCTTGGGTGAACTGTGTCACTCTGCTTCTTGGGTGATCTGTGTCACTGTGCTTCTTGGGTGACATGTGGTAATATATCCATAGTGCTTGTAGTTGAGGGTAACAGTTAAAAAAATTTCATCTCGAGAAACTATGGTTTTACGAAGAGTGAATATTTCCATTGTTACCCTCAACAATATGCACTAATTGTACTTGTTTTATCATGATATTGAATGTAATATATCTATTAGATATGTAACAAAGCACAAAATCAAACTGAATTTCTTTGTAGCTAGACTTTATTGTAATCAAGTAACATTAAAATTTCAACATGGTGAAATCAATTAAAAATCAACAAATTCAAAACGATAAAATTCCTGCGAAAGTTACATTTTACATGTCTGTACCATGAGAATATTGCAACCTTTTCACCTGGGAGACGTCAGTAGGGGTCGAACCTGCCTTGAAGTTTGGAAGATTCCTCCTTTATTTAACTACTCAATCTGTCCACTAATGCCTTGTGACCATTTGATCTGAAATGACCCACCTGCCTAGGAAGTCTGACAGCAGGTACAGGTTCTGTACTTATCAGTCTGCATACCGACTACCAGCAGACATCTACCGATGACCAGCAGACATTTAGTGACTACCAGCAGACATTTAGTGACGACCAGCAGACATTTAGTGACTACTAGCAGACATTTAGTGACGACCAGCAGACATTTAGTGACTACCAGCAGACATTTACTGATGACCAGCAGACATTTAGTGACTATCACCAGACATTTAGTGACTATCAGCAGACATTTACTGACGACCAGCAGACATTTACTGATGACCAGCAGACAATTACCGACGACCAGCAGACATTTACTGGCTATCAGCAGACATTTACTGATGACCAGCAGACATTTACCGACGACCAGCAGACATTTAGTGACAACCTGCAGACATTTACTGACTATCAGCAGACATTTAGTGAAGACCAGCAGACATCTACTGACACTCTGACTAGTATTAATTCATAGTATATTGATTTGAAAATGTGCAAGACTTTCTCTAGAGTTCAGTTTTCAATCAACATTATTGTGAAATTTCATTGAATATTTGCAACCATGATGGCTTCAAAAAGATTTCAAAGAGGGGTGGGTTTCTGCCCAAGGAAAAGAGGTTGGGTGGTTTGTGTGTGTGTGTGTGTGGGGGGGGGGGGGGGTGTTTAATAAGACTAAGCAATAGGCTCTACTATGTCTTGTTGTTAGTCCATGTTTCCTCTACTGACCTTTTCCACTATATAAGGTCTATAGAATGTGATGCAGGTAGCATACGTCTTGTCGCCATGGATATTAGTCAGGACTAGGAAGTGAGTCAGGGTTTCAGCCTTGTGATCCACAATCTGGAGCTCATCTATAAATAAATCATCTACTGTAAACATATCTAATTTTGTTGGGAATTTTTTTTTTTGTGAGCACGATTTTGTTTGGATTAATTCTCATTGTTTGTGATCACTTAAAATTAAATATTATACACAGGAAGTATAAACAATATCTCTTATCTGCAATTCTAACTTGCTCAAACAGTTAAATAATGGTACAATACCCCCTCCCTGTTGTTTAGATCTGCCCCTCCCCTTACCTGTTGTTAGATCTGCCCCCCTCCACCTCCCCATTGTTTAGATCTGCCCCCTACCCCTCCCCATTGTTTAAAACTGCCCCCTCCCTCTCTCTGTTGTTTAGATCTGGCCCTAACCCTCCCCATTGTTTAGATATGCCCGCTACCCCTCCCCATTGTTTAGATCTGCCACTACCCTTCCCTATCCCTGTTGTTTAGATCTGCCCCTCTCCCTCCCCATTGTTTAGACCCCGTTGATTAGATCTACCCCCTCCCAATTCCTGTTGTTTAGATCAGACAAACAGTTTTCCCAGTGATATCATGTATACATTTTATGTATATATTCTATATTATGTTATCTATTTTTCTATTCTCTCATTTATCTTTCTGTAAATATGTTTTATACAGGACCACAATGTAAACTAGTCATCTGATACTAATTGTCTAAATAAAAGAATTTATCATTATTATAAAGGCAGTAACAAACCTGGGAAGCAGAAGTATTGGATGGATTTAATGACTTCATCAGGGATTGGGAACTGTTGACTGTTGGCCAGGGTACTAGCATACACAGATTTCTTTATGTGGCCGAATGGCCGCCGGGTGGCCATGTGCCTGCTGATGGATCCGGGAGCCACCGAGGTACTCCTCTGCACTATCCGAGACTGGTGCACGCCTTTGTTAAATTTGCTTTTAGGGATGGCATCCATAGTATGGTAGACATTGGTGGACTTCAGAAGCTGGTGCTGCAAATCAGACTGAAATCAGAAAATATCCAGGATTTATTGATTGATTGTATCTTGTGTGTTCAAGACTTTTTCACTCATATGGAGACGTCACCATTGCCGGTGAAGGGCTACAAAATTTATGCCTATGCTTGGTGTTTACGACCTTTGAGCAGGGAGGGATCTTTATCGTGCCACACCTGCTGTGACACGGGGCCTCGGTTTTTGTGATCTCATCCTAAGGATCGTCCCATTTAGTTGCCTCTTACGGCAAGCAAGGGGTAACTGAGGACCTAACCATGTAACTCTTGCAAACTGCAAAACATCCATGTAATGACCCTTTATGACTGAGGTCATAGTAATGTCCGCATAATGATTTATTTTCCCTTGCCACATTTTCTGCTTTAAGATACAGGATGAATGAATGAAAAAGTGAGCAAGCTCACATACCCCATGCTCCAACATTGCTTGACAATGCCTCACATAATGAATGGTAATACTATCCATTATTGAAAGAACAGGACAGATGGGCTCGGAAATTTGAAGTTCAAAAGCAGCATAACTCCCAGAAAAATTATTGAATCAGAATTTCCTGGGAATATGCATATCTACACTATGTGTCCTTATTTAACTGCAAAGTTTCACAAATTTCTGTTGAGTTGCCTCAGAGGAGTTGCGCTGACAATATAGGGACTGACGGATGGGTCAAAAACATTATACCCTCCTCAACTTTGTTGTGTGGGGTATAATTGAAAATATAAAATAAATGGACTTGCTTTCCAGGGTGATGAAATTCTTGCCATGCAGTCACACACTACTTTGAGATTGGAAATGGGATACATTCATTGGACGTAAATTCATTATATAGGAGGATCACACAAGATACATACTTAGCACTGTGAAATATTCTATAAAGCACGAAGAATGCAATGAACTCTTAGATAAACATAAGTGCCATAAGTGTAGAAATATGTAACATAAAGCAAAGAGAATGCAATGAACTCTTAGATAAACATAAGTGCCCATGGTGAAGAAATTTCTAAAATAAAGCACAGAGACATTCATTAAATATGGATACCAATATATAAACAAATGTATATATTTAAGAAATGAACAGCACTTTTGAGCTGTTCATGGTCAGTATGAATGGATTTGGATTTGAGGCAAATTCTGTGAATCGCGCTAGCAATTCACAGAGAATTTGCCTCAAATCCAAATCTGTTCATATTGACCATGAACAGCTCTAAAGTGCTGTTCATTTCTTATATCTATATTCATTTACTAAATCACCGTTTGTTTACATTGCTTCTCAGTGATTTTTTTTGGGCCAAAATGCCACCGATATTCGGATGTTTCCCCCACTAAAATTAGCTATTTTTTCCCAATTATATATATATGTTTTTCCCAATTTCAAATCTAGGGAAATTAGGCCATTTAAAAAAGGGTTACCATATATTGCTGACAAAGAGTAAATACGGTTTTTTCTTAAGTTTTATTCTCCAAACCACTGCACATGCAAAAGGTTTTGTAAAGAATATGTAAAACAATAGAGGCATCCATATAAGCAGATATGCAGCAAAGTATATAGTTTCCAGATACACATTAAGACATGATATTGTTGACAATTTAGTTTGACCGCCATTATATGTAGGGTCAGGCTAATAACAGGAAGTGGCCAACAGTATAGGGTTTTACTAAAATCCGAAAAATACAAACAGGAGAGACATTCTGGAAACTTGATTATTAATATAATATTTACAAGATTATGGGTACAATGCTGGTGAATTAATAATTTATTATTTTCTTTATGAAATTTTTAAGTATTTCTTAGAAAAAGTAAATAATATCTATACAAGGTGTGACTTCCAATACATATTTAATGTTAAATAATGATTTATTTTATGATTTTAAATCAGATCTGAAATAAACCTCAAAAAAAAAAAAAAATGTTATTTGATTATTTTATGCATCTTTACAATTTTAATTTACTATGAATGATTTTTCCCAATTTGAGGAAAATGTCGCTAATTTTTCCCAATTCAAAAGGAGGGGTGGTAGTTTGAAAATAAAAAAAAAAAATCACTGCTTCTAATTTGTTCCATAAAAAACTCCTAGCCTCTGTCGCAGTTGTATTGTGACGTACGTCAACACATAGACATGGCGTCACACTTCAACTCACCCTGCCTTTAATCAGCATTGCACAGTGCACTGTATTTGGAGGTATGAGACCGCAATATTGGGATGATAATCCAAGTAAGTTCACAATCTTAATCCGAGTAGTGACTTGTGAGATCTTTGTAACACTGTTACACATGTATTTTTTTTTCGAATCATTACGCTCTCTCAGTCCCGTGCTTTAATTAAGCTAGTTCATAATCCGTTCATAGCCAATATGAACGGATTGTGTCGCGTGCTGAAATTGGTTGATTCATAGAGGAAAATGCGACTTGCAATATAAATATACACACATAAACAATTTCTATCAGCTCTGGAAGAACATGTTGGACATCCCAATAGAGGCACATTCCATGTGGGGTTGAAAAAAAGGAGACTTATACATGGACTTTGTTTAAAATCTTGCATCACTCAGAAATACCCAAATTAACCCAAAGGCATAAAATAAACTCAAGAATTATCCCCAAATTGGCCCCTCTAGAAATAGACAAAAAGTTCTTGGGATTTCTATAAACACACATTTACTTGTTAGGAGTAGAATTAGACTAGTGATATTCCGCCCTCTATAAACACACATCTTCCACGCTTTATTTGCTAGGAGTAGAATTAGACTAGTGATATTTCGCCCTCTATGACCCTCTTCAATACACTTGTCTTTTGCAGGTGATCAGAATTGAAGTTCAATTCTAATCCACGAACTGAGCACAGGGAAATTTTCTACCCTGTTAAACTTCCTGATGCGTTTTTGGTGCATGCAGTGTGGATATTCACAATTTATGTTACATCTTGGTGCCGTATACACACTGCTTTCCTGTTTCACAGGAATGAAGAAAAAAATGAAAAATAGCAATGTCATCTACTGGTAATTTTGATAGAGGAAATAAAGACTTGAACCACAAATATCACATGGAATAGCAGTAATCAAAAGCCCATCAAATTGGACCTTAAACAAACTGAGATCATGACTCCCGTCAATTTCCTTCCTTGTTTGTTATGTCACATGTTTAGAGGGGGGGGGGGACCCATAACAATATCAGATTATAAATTACCTGTTGAAGTGGATAATCAAAGTCCTGTCGAGGATGGGGGAAGAAATGCATCATGGTATTGGATGACACTGCCGACAGCACCTGAGGTGGAAACTTGAGCTCGAACAAGCTGTCCATTATCTTCTTGGATTCCATCTACATTACAAGTACTTACAAGTACAGCCATATTGTAAAACTTCCAACACTTCACAAATTTCAAAAATACAGATTTTTAAAAGAGTATTCAGACCCTTTCAGTGTATTGACGGTTTTACAAATATTTCTCACCATTATAGAACTACAGAGGTAAATATATAGTACTGTCGAGAAACACCCAGAATACATTACAAACACCTACAAAGTCAATTCTGCCTCTAGGTGAAATATCTCTGGATAAGCTGTCCCCTCAGTTAATTGAATTAATTAATTTTTTTAAATCTAGGTTGCATGCATTCACAGGGGCTTGCTCCTCTTAAAGAAATGTAAACAATATTTTATATTCTAACATATGAAATATAGCATTGTTTACAAGTTTTTTTTTAACAGGAGCAAAGCCTCTGTGATTCATTTAAATAACAATGTCGAGATTTCTAATCACATTAATATTCAGATTGATTAAAATGTATTTAAAATAGTTTACACCAAAATAAACACAACTTGATGTAAATGTATTAGTTTTCCTTTTTGTTTTCGATTGTCGTATCTTGAATATTGGCTTTCGTGTGTGACATAATTCAAAATTGTTCCATGTTAAAATCTATCTCCTTTGCTGTTTCTATATGTATGCATTTATCAGTAGAGATTACTCAGTCAAACACGTGTCATCATGTAAGATAACAGCCTTGTATACAGAGAAAACAATTTCTGTAATTTTGTTTGAAAACAAACTCAATATCAAATGTTTGTGAATTAGCCCCCCCCCCCTTCTTTTTTTGAGTAACTTAAGGAGGAATAATACCAACTTTTTTTTTTAAAGGCCGACTTTCTAAAGATACTTGAATGAAAATAAAAATATCAGCAATACATGTATATTCCTTATAAGTGTGATTGCCTAGCTGGGTAGGTTAATATGTCGCCTCCTGATCTGTAGTTAGTACATTTAAGTCTAGCAGGGATTTTAATTTTCTACTAAAACTGCATTTTTTCACTATAAATAAGGTAAATTTGAAAGTTTTTAATTTCAAAATATCATTGTACATATTTCCCACTTTCCATCCCTATCAGATATTTTTCTGGTGTGTTATTCCTCCTAAGGAGTCCTTAAGGAGATATGCTAAACCAGAGAAATTTGATATGGATGAAAAGTGGAGGATATGTACAACATTTTGAAATTGAAAACTTTCAAATTTACTTTATTTAGTAAAAAAAATGCAGTTTTAGTAGAAAGCAATCTGAAAAAATTTAAAAACCCTGCTGGACTCGAATCCGTGATCTACAGTTCAGTAGTCGATGTGCTAACCTACTGAGCTTAACTCAGTTAGCCAATAATTTTTGGAATGAATAAACAAATATTGCCGATATTTATATTTTCATCCATGATGTAAAAGGAAGTCAGCCATTATGACAATGTAGAGTACTTCCTTAACAAGGCCACAGGTCAAGAAGCAATGCCTACCATTAGCTACAGAATACTCTCGACTGTCAGTGAATTTCGTAATGAAGATCTACCTGTGATGAGGATAGGAGAGTTTCAGACTACTTAGTAATCTTCTGCTGAGTAAAGTTTTTAATGTACAAATCAAATTCTCCTTGATACTCCTCTGTCACTATGGAGCTTTTAAGTTTTACAAGATAACAAATGTCTTGATATATTAAAATCAAAAGGCAAAGGCAGGATTCGAACCTAAGACCTTTCATGTGGAAGTCAGAAGCTCTATCTACTGAGGCCAATGACAAATGTTGGGAAAAATTAAACAATAGATGTTTTACATGACAAAACTTATACATGCATGATATTATTGCCTCGTTCACACGAAGAATTTAATTCGCATTAAACGTAAGTTAATGCGAATTAAATCTGAACCGCATTCACACGAAGATTTTAATGCGCATTAGTTTAATTTGAATTAAAATTGACTTCGCGATTTAATGCGAATTAGATTTACTTCGCATTAGCTCCATGTGAATGCTAAGCAAAGCTAATTCAAATTAATTGTAGACGCATGTGTAATGGCAAATTTGGGTCACTTGCATCATACCCATGGTCAGCTACATACATCAATGTTAGTTTTGTGCGAAAAACTAATCAAAATGATAGAAATCACTAAAATACATGTACAAACAGCGTGTCATTAGATAATGTCAGATGTAAATATGTGCTCTGCATAGGCATACTGAGTATTACAATATGGAAGGAATTGCTTTTAAATACGACAAAAATGTTTCGAAATAGTGATATGATTTTCTCTTTTACATTTTAACAAATATGCCACTTGATCATTGTTGAATTTCTTTATACCATATGATGTCATAGTAGACTTACAGTGTATAATACGTATTAGTAATTAAAAATTAAGTCACAACAGTAGTCAGCGGAATGGTGAAAGAGACGTTCCGATGTTTTAACTGGGCTTATGAAGAAGTAATATATTGTCTAAAGTGAATGCTGGTCGTCAGAAGAAATAACAAGTGATTTCTTGGGAACATATAAAAACAAACACGACAAAACTCCTTGTATGTAGATCAGTTACATGTACATTGTTAAAAGATATTTAGTGTTTTGAACAATGAATTCTGTATCTACACAATATTCATTAAAATATCTATCAAATAATTTTCAATGATATAGTCTATATTCTTGCGTACCCTTTAATTTAGAGATGCAATCAAATTTAATACGCATTAGTTTACTTCGCATCAAATATTACCGCCGTGTGAAAGCTATATTTAATTCGAATTAATTTAATGCGCATTCGTGTGAACGAGGCATTAATCAATTATATTTTAATAATTCATAAAAAAAAGTATTTTCTATCAAATATGAGTAAATTATCTTTAAATTTAAACTAGTGGGTGAATTTTAAGTAGGTCAATATCCTCGTAACTCTCCATTCCTTAAAAGTAATGGACCTCAATCCCTTTGGAGCCTCGGTTCCATTACTTTTAAGGAATGGTAAGGTACTCCGACATTAATCTATACTGTAATAATGAGATGAAATCAAAACATGATGAGAATTCACAGAAATAATTCAGGAAGTGCTATGATTATTTCTAAATTGGATGGACTTACGTATTTCTCATCACAGTACTTCCCCGACCAATTGGTGGAGGAACCAAATATAGTATTATCTACACCATGATTCTCTTGGTTTACAAAGCCTCAAGGCCCATAACTGACCAGAACACTGCAGTGAATGATACAGTGAAGATAAACAGTGATCAATCTCATTATACAAGAGTAGGGCAAACACGGACCACTAAGGTGGAATCATGTGGCTAGGAGGAGTAAGAATCCCCTGTCATGATTGACTAATTTCTTCCCACTAATCATTGCTAAAGTTTACACAATATAACAAAACTGCCATTCCTATATATTAGGTACTCTACTATCAGATACAATATTGCTGGTTTGGCTGGAGAATTTTTCTTCAGTTGTAAATATAGGTTTTTAAACATACTTTATCTAAAATGAACCCCCGTTCCAGAGTTTGATCTAAATCCTACCCAAAAATTTTTCAGGAATTCCCTTCAATGACCTTTACCTTGAAAATTAAGGATTTGACTCTGCCCACAAGGTAATTTGCAAACATATTTCCTGACTTCCTCACACACACACACATACATACATCCATCAGTGTTCTCACATTCCCTTTGTAACTCATTGCAAGAAGACAACAAAATGATTTTACTACCATTTCAGTAAGTTGAAAGATACATATGTACAGTACACGACACAAGTTTTATGCGTGTTCCACGCAACGCGGTGGAACAAATTTGCCCCAAACACGGTGGACCTTTAAAATTGTCGGCACCTTTGAAGTCCTATTTTTCCGCGCGAGCTAGACATTGAAGTCCACGGAGGATCTCCGTGGATGCCACCGCGCATCTTCGTGGATGTCACCTGTACCTCCGTCGATGCCACCGTGTACCTCCGTGTGATAAAACAAAGAAATAATTTCCGAAATGATTCACCCCAAAGACCTTTTTGCTTAGCCAGCAAGCAAGCCCCCACCCCATTACTTATTTAGAAATTAGCTATCAATCATTCAATTCTTGTAATTGTTGTTTAATGATACGTTGGTGTTTTCGGTACATATCCGATTGTAGACTTCCCTGCAGACGTTCACACCTTTTTATGAAACGCCCAAATTCTCGACATCCTGTATATAAACACCTGTGTTATTCCTACCACTCGTCGGTACATTGTTTCACGGCACGTGCAGCACAATTTCACTAAATAAAAGAAGGGTCGTGAACAACGACAATCACATGCCAGTAATTATGTTCCCCAAACAAAGTTTGGGAACATATTGTTTTTACTCTGTTTCTTATTAAGGTCTTCCGTCTCCAACGGAAGACCTTCTAGTGATTCTACTGTTTATTAAGGTCTTCCGTTTCCAACGGAAGACCTTCTAGTGATTCTACTGTTTATTATTTTTTTTTTTTTCCCTTTCGTCTCCGAGACCGTTGGATGGATTTTCCTGAAACTTTCACAGGTTATAGAGAACGATGGTACCTCGAGGCATTTTTTTCATTTTTTCAAAATTCACTTCCGGTCGCAAGATATGTCCAATTTTCGTCTTTTTACAAGATATTTTGTCCAGCGTTTTTCTCAGAAACGGTAAAAGATAGAGTCACCAAATTTTCAGAGTTAATAGATGTCACTTTGTAGGCGTGCAGTAGGGGGTTAAGAATGTCGGCCGTCACTTCCGGTCGTCACCGGAAGTGATTAAAGGAAACATGAATTTCAAACTTTTTTCTTACAAATTGAAACCTATTTCGGTTTACTATATCTCGTTCTAATTCTCAAAAAATGTTGACCCCACCGGAAGTTGAATCTTCAACTTCCGGTTTTATCAAAGAAAGCCTATTCATTCTCTCATTTTTCAGTGCCATAAATCTCGGTCATGAAACTAGTTAATGACTTGAGTTTTAAATATATAATAGTCACTATAAATGTCTAGAGTAACGTCAAATATTTTTGTAAAATTTACTTCCGGTCGGCAAATACGGCTTATTAGCTGTTTTCGTTGTCCAGCGTTTTTCTCAGAAACGGTAAAAGACAGAGTCACCAAATTTTCAGAGTTAATAGATCTCACTTTGTAGACGTGCAGTAGGGGGTTAAGAATGTCGGCCATCACTTCCGGTCGTCACCGGAAGTGATTAAATGAATCATATATTTCAAACTTTTTTCTTTCAAACTGAAATCTATATCGGTTTACTAGGTCTGGTTCTAATTCTCAAAAAAATGTTGACCCCACCGGAAGTTGAAACTCCAACTTCCGGTTATATCAAAGAAAGACTATTCATTCTCTCATTTTTAAGTTCCATAAATCTCGGTCATAAAACAAGTTAATGATTTGAAATTTACATATGTTATAGACACTATAAATGTCTAGATTAAATTTAAATATTTTTGAAAAAATTCACTTCCGGTCGTGAGATATAGGGTGGACATATTCAAACCTTGTTTTTTCAGTTTCTCAATAAAGAATATAGATAGACGCTTGAAACTTGTAGAGTTGATCAACTAACATTAGTCCATTGTACACATACATTCAATTTTTTTGTCCGTCACTTCCGGTCTATACCGGAAGTATTTGAAAAAATTGTCGATTTTCCGATTTCTTCGAGTGATTTCTCAGAGATGGCTGAAATTTTCAGGAATAATGTCTTATGAAATGACCTTGCTATAATTCTTTTTGTTTTTATAAAATTCACTTCCGGTCGGAAAATATGGGCGATTTTATGTTTCTCAAAAGGAATTTTGTCCAGCATTTTTCTTGGAAAAAGTAAAATATAGGTTCATCAAACATTCAGGGATGATCAATCTCCGTTTGTAGGCGTGCAGTAGGGGGTTGAACATGTCGACCGTCACTTCCTGTCGTCACTGGAAGTGATGGAAAGAATCGCAAATTTCAAACTTTTTCCTTTAAATTGAAACCTATACTAGTTTATTAACTCTCTTTCAAAGTGTCAAAAGAATATTGACTCTGTCGGTAATCAAAACGACTACTTCCGGTTTCTTGATAAAATACGTTTTTAATTTTCGTCTCTTTGTCCCCATAAATCTCGCTTATATTTCAAGTCTTTCATATGATTTTCACATGTCTTAATAAAAGTATAAACTTCCAAAGTTTTGATAATTTTGTTTTTCAAAATTGACTTCCGGTCGGTAGTAACCTACTACTTTTTCTTTCTAAGGTTTAATTCTTTTTTTGAGAACTCTTTCAGATAGAGACGTGAAATTTTCAGGGAATATAGACAGTAAAGAGTCGCTGTCATTTATAGGAAAACGCATCTGAATAGTACTTCCGGTCGTCACCGGAAGTTACGAGAAAGGAGTAAAAAATTCGATAATACATTTCTCATTCATTGTTAAGGCACATTTTCTGATATATTTAAATGGTTTTTGTAGGAACAGAAAGTTCTTTACCGGAAGTGGTCTAACGGAAGACCTACTCATTACTAGTAATGAGTGTCTAGTTATTATTATTATTTTTTTTTTTTCCCTTTCGTCTCCGAGACCGTTGGATGGATTTTCCTGAAACTTTCACAGGTTATAGGGAACGATGGTACCTCGAGGCATTTTTTTCATTTTTTCAAAATTCACTTCCGTTCGTCAGATACGTCCGATTTTCCGGTTTTTGAAAGAAACTTTGTCCGGGGGTAAACTTGAAAACCACTAAAGATAATCGAATGAAACTTTCAGGGATGATAGATCTATTTTCTCTAAGGTGCATGCACGTAATATTTTTTGTCGCCGTCACTTCCGGTCGTCACCGGAAGTGATCAAATAAATCATCAATTTCAAACTTTTTTCTTTCAAATTGAAACCTACTTTGGTTTACTATATCTCGTTCTAATTCTCAAAAAATGTTGACCCCACCGGAAGTTGAATCTCCAACTTCCGGTTATATCAAAGAAAGACTATTCATTCTCTCATTTTTCAGTGCCATAAATCTCGGTCATGAAACTAGTTAATGAGTTGAGTTTTACATATATTATAGTCACTATAAATGTCTAGAGTAACGTCAAATATTTTTGTAAAATTCACTTCCGGTCGGCAAATACGGCTTATGAGCTGTTTTCGTTGTCAATCGTTTTTCTCAGAAACGGTAAAAGATAGAGTCACCAAAATTTCAGAGTTAATAGATCTCACTTTGTAGGGGTGCAGTAGTGGGGTAAGAATGTCGGCCGTCACTTCCGGTCGTCACCGGAAGTGATTAATAAATCATAAATTTCAAACTTTTTTCTTTCAAATTGAAACCTATATCGGTTTATTAGGTCTCGTTCTAATTCTCAAAAACTATTGACCCCACCGGAAGTTGAATCTCCAACTTCCGGTTATATGAAAGAAAAACTATTCATTCTCTCATTTTTCAGTGCCATAAATCTCGGTCATAAAACAAGTTAATGATTTGAATTTTACATATGTTATAGACATTATAAATGTCTAGTGTAAATTTAAATATTTTTGTAAAATTCACTTCTGGTCGTGAGATATGGGGTGGACATATTCAAACCTTGTTTTTTCAGTTTCTCAATAATGAATATAGATAGATGCTTGAAACTTGTAGAGTTGATCAACTAACATTAGTCCATTGTACACATACATTCAATTTTTTCGTCCGTCACTTCCGGTCTATACCGGAAGTATTTGAAAAATGTTGATTTTCCGATTTCTTCGAGTGATTTCTCAGAGATGGTGGAGAGATTTTCTTGAAATTTTCAGGAATAATGTCTTATGAAAGGACCTTCCTATAACTATTTTTGTTTTTACAAAATTCACTTCCGGTCGGAAAATATGGGCGATTTTCTGTTTCTCAAAAGGAATTTTCTCCAGCATTTTTCTTGGAAAAGGTAAAATATAGGTTCATCAATTATTCAGGAATTATAAATCTCCGTTTGCAGTCGTGCAGTAGAGGGTTGAACATGTCGACCGTCACTTCCTGTCGTCACCAGAAGTGATTGAAAGAATCGCAAATTTCAAACTTTTTCTTGTAAATTGAAACCTATACTAGTTTATTAAGTCTCTTTGAAAGTGTCAAAAGAATATTGACTCCGTTGGTAGTCAAAACAACTACTTCCGGTTTCTTGATAAAATACATTTTTAATTTTCATCTCTTTGTCACCATAAATCTCGTGTATATTTGAAGTCTTTCATATGATTTTCACATGTCATAATAAAAGTATCAACTTCTAGATTTTGGATCATTTTGTTTTTCAAAATTGACTTCCGGTCGGTAGTAACCTACTACTTTTTCTTTCTTTAGTCTACTTCTTTTTGTTGAGAACTCTTTCAGATAGAGACGTGAAATTTTCAGGGAATATAGACAGTAAAGAGTCGCTGTCATTTATAGGAAAACGCATCATAAAAGTACTTCCGGTCATCACCGGAAGTTACGAGAAATGAGTAAAAAATTCGATAATACATTTCTCATTCATTGTTAAGGCACATTTTCTGATATATTTAAATGGTTTTCGTAGGAACAGAAAGCTCTTTACCGGAAGTGATCTAACGGAAGACCTACTCATTACTAGTAATGAGTTTCTAGTTATTAGGGTCTTCCGTCTTCAGCGGAAGACCCTTCTATTATTCTATTGTTGATTTTTCACTTTTCTTATTATTATTAAGGTCTTCCGTCTCCTGCGGAAGACCTTACTATTATTGTTCGCGTTCTTCTTCTTCATTATTATTATTATTATTTTCCTTGGTAGTACACACGTTTTTCTCAGCCATTTCTCCATCGATTTTCACGAAATTTTCAGGAAAGATGTCTTTTGGTGACGAGACTTTGCTTGCAAAATTTCGTGCTTGACGTCACTTCTGGTCAGGAGTTATCTGTCTTTTAGTGACTTTTTGAAGGGCCTTGTTGTCCACACATCTCCTCCGTTAGTTTTGAAGCTAGAGTCTTGAAATTTCTACACAAGATAGAGTAAACATTTTAGAAGATTTGTGGGGGATTCGATTTTACCGGAGGCGATTTGCCTAAACGCTCGCCTGGACCTGAAAAAATGGATGCCAAAATTTTTCGCCGATTTCGGCGATTTTTGACCTTTGATCTCCAATATCTTTTTTCTTGCAAATATTTTGTTAAGACATGTAGAACAAAAGTTGTGCACATTTACGAGATCTTTTCGAAAATATCAAGATTTAGGGGCTAGCCCCTTAAATTAGGGATCTAGAAGGGCTCAAAGTCTAGATCAAATATCTCAAAAATCGTTAATATTTTGGTATAAGTCAAAGAACAAAAAATGTTCATCTCAACAATCCAAATTTATTCATATAAAAATTGAGGTCATATGTTACGTAATAAGGGATTTTAAGGGCCAAAACCATAAATTTTTGACCCCTTGTATCTCGAAAACGACAAAATTTTGAAAAGCAATAAAGAACAAAAGTTGTTCAGAATGATGATCTGTACAATATGCATATTTCGTTTTTACCCTATGTGGCCCCGTTAGGGAGCTACAGTTTGGCCCCTAAAAATTACTTCTAGAAATAACTCCAGAACGGTAAAGAATTTCTAAATACTTGTTGAACAAAAAATGTTTGAAATGTCATGACCTTTCTTACGATATCAAGCAAAAGGGGCTGACCCTTTAAATTAGGGGCCCAGAAGGGTCCAAAGGTTTATGAGAATATCTCAGAAACTATTCATATTTTGTAATAAGTCATTGAAGCGGAAATGTTCATCTAAACGAGCTTGTTCTTATCAAATCAAAAAGTAGGTCATATGTTACGTAATAAGGGATTTTAAGGGCCAAAATCATAAATAATTGATGCCTCATATCTTGAAAACGACAAATATTTTGAAAAGCATTATTGAACAAAAGTTGTTCAGAATGATAATCTAAACAATATGTACATTTCGTTTTTTCCCTATGTGGCCCCGTTAGGGAGCTACAGTTTGGCCCCTAAATATTTCTTGTAGAGATAACTCGAGAACGGTAAAGAATTTCTAAATACTTGTTGAGCAAAAAATGTTTAAAATGACAAGGCCTTTCTTACGATATCAAGCAAAACGGGCTGGCCCTTTCATCTCAACGAGCTTGATCTTATCCAATAAAAAAGTAGGTCATATGTTACGTAATTAGAGATTTTAAGGGCCAAAATCGTAACTATTTGACGCCTCATATCTTTAAAACGACATATTTTTTGAAAAGCATTATCGAACAAAAGTTGTTCAATGTGTCATAACCTATCGATCAATATCCCAAAATGGGTCTGTGGGCCTCATGGCTCGCCTGTAGAGTCGATTTTTGTCGATATCAGTCGATTTCAAAAACTTGTAACTGGTAAATATTTTGTAAGGACATATTGAACAAAAGTTGTTCAGTTTATCGAGATCTATCGATTGATATCAAGAAATAGGCCTATGGTCCTAATGGCTCGCCTGTAGAGTCGATTTTTTGTCAATATCGCTCGATCTCAATAACTTTTTACAGGTAAATATTTTGTAAAGACATATAGAACTAAAGTTGTTGAGTCTATAGAGGGCTAACAAATGACATCAAGAAATAGGCCCGCGGGCCTTATGGCTCGCCTGGAGAGTCGAATTTCAAACGAATTTCACCGCAACTTTGCTTCAGAAGCTTATGATATGAAAAATTGATTATATCTAAAGTGTCTTAAAGTCGGAAACTAAATTGGGACTTATTTGTCTTTTTTTTTTTTTTTTAACTCCGAGTGCATCAACAAATCGGACGGAAGACCTACTCGTTGCTCGCAACGAGATCATGTCTAGTTATTATTATTATTCTTTTTTTTTCTCCTTACCGATTTTTGTGCAGAAGATTTCTCGGAGATGGATGGATCAATTTGCTTCAAATTTTCAGGATTGATGCGTTGCCATTTGAAGTTTGTACTGCCGTTTCAATTTTTGAAAAATCACTTCCGGTTGGAAGTTATCCCCCTTTTATTGATTTTCAGATGACCATTTTGTCCAGACAAAAACTCAAAAACGATAAAAGCTAGAGTGCTGAAATTTTCAGTGATGTTAGACGACATGTTGTAGTTGTGCACCTGGGTTTTAAAAATTTCCGGAAGTGCCTAGTATGGAAGCTCGGTAGGGGTCGAAAATGGAGTTTAAAAAAGTGTCTCATTTTTCTCCACGTTTTAAATCATAACTTTTTACTCGTAAATATTTTGCTTAGACATATATAACAAAAGTTGTACAGTTTATTGAGATCTTTCGTGTCATATCAGGAAATGGGCCCATAGGCCTCATGGCTCGCCTGAACCATTGAGTTTCTGTTACAATGATTAACTTTTTTCTCACGAAACTTTTGATAAGACATGTAGAATAAAAGTTGTTCAGGTTTGCAAGATCTATCTAATGATATCAAAAAATAGGCCTCAGGGCGTCATGGCTCGCCTGAACAGTCGAATTTGTATCACAATTAATAACATTAATAACTTTTTTCTCGAGAAACTTTTGACAAGACATGTTGAACAAAAGTTGTTCAGTTTCGCAAGGGTTAACTAACGATGTTAATAAATAGGCCTGAGGGTCTCATGGCTCACCTGAACAGTTGGGTTATTGTTGCAATCTATAACATTTTTGTCAAGAAACTTTTAATAAGACATCTTGAACAAAAGTTGTTCAGTTTTGCAAGATCTTTCGAACAACATCATGAAAAAGGCCAACGGGCCTCATGGCTCGCCTGAACAGTTTGATCAGTGTCACAATTACTAACTTTTTTCTCGAGAATCTTTTGATAAGAGATGTAGAACAAAAGTTGTTCAGTTTTGCAAGATCTTTCAAACGATATCAAGAAAAAGGCCCACGGGCCTTATGACTCGCCTTAACAGTGATAAATGTCGCACAACGTTATACTCGTAAATATTTTGTTTAGACATATATAACAAAAGTTGTACAGTTTATTGAGATCTTTCGTGCCATATCAAGAAATGGGCCCATGGGCCTCATGGATCGCCTGAACCATTGAGTTTCTGTTACAATGATTAACTTTTTCCTCACGAAACTCTGATAAAACATGTAGAATAAAAGTTGTTCAGTTTTGCAAGATCTATCTTATGATATCAAAAAATAGGCCTGCGGGCGTCATGGCTCGCCTGAACAGTCGAATTTGTATCACAATTAATAACATTAATAACTTTTTTCTCGAGAAACTTTTGATAAGACATGTAGAACAAAAGTTGTTCAGATTCGCAAGCGTTACTAATGATGTTAAGAATAAAGCCTGCGGGTCTCATGGCTCACCTGAACAGTTGGGTTATTGTTGTAATCTATAACAATTTAGTCAAGAAACTTTTAATGAGACATCTAGAGCAAAAGTTGTTCAGTTTTGCAAGATGTTTCAAACAACATCATGAAAAAGGCGAACAGGCCTCATGGCTCGCCTGAAGAGTTTGATTAGTGTCACAATCAATAGCTTTTTTCTGGAGAAACTTTTGATAAAACATGTAGACCAAAAGTTGTTCAGGTTTGCAAGATCTTTCAAACGATATCAAGAAAAAGGCCCACGGGCCTTATGACTCGCCTTAACAGTCTGATAAATGTCGCAATCAATAACTTTTTTCTTAAGAAAATTTCCATAGGACATGTAGAAAAAAATTTGTTCAGTTTTGCGAGATATATCTAGAATGATATAAAAAAAAAATAATAGGCCTCCGGGCGGCATGACTCGCCTGATCAGTCGAATCTGTATCGCAGTAAATAAGATTATTAACTTTTTTCTTGAAAAAAAGCTGACCCCTTTAATTAGTTGCTGAGAGGTAGAGAGAGTCTTTAATTTATAACATTTAAATGATCAATATTTGTAAAACATTACCAAAGCTAAATTGTACGTCTAGACAATATATTTGTATCATTATTTATGAACGAAAATGTCAGTCAAATTCTTATCTAATCACATCTAAATTTGGACGGAAGACCCACTCGTTGCTCGCAACGAGATCGAATCTAGTTATTATTATTATTATTCTTTTTCTCCGGTACTTTTTTGTCCGGTAGTGTTGTCAGAAACTACAAAAGTGATCGATATGAAACTTTCCAGGATGATAGTATAGCGTTTGTAGATGTGCATAGTGATAGTCATTTTGTTTGCACGTGCATACACGCGCGCGCACGTGCATTGCAATTTTGGTACAAAAAATGGAAAATCAGAATATTGAAGGAAGCGATATAAAACCTAAATAGGATGATAGGATATTATTTGTACATATGAAAAATAATAGTTATTTTGCCATACAAAATTTGTACGCTAACTTTGGAATCAGTCCAACTTTTTTGTTGTTCATTGAAATGGCTTGAAATTCATATCATAGGTAGATATTGAGACCCTTAACTGATTTACATGGTCAAAATTACCAATTTGCACGCGCATGCACGTGCGCTTCATTTTGATTGGATAATGCTAAAACGTTCGTAACTATCTTATTTATGAAGCGAATGAGATGATATTCACAACATACGTAGACAATATGTGTATCTATATGTTGGTGTAACAAAAAATGCCAACGCACACGCGCATGCGCGTGCAACATTTTTTAAATGTTCAATTTTTAAAGGACGATAACGTTTTTGTTTTTCATCAAATTCTATTGATATTAGGGGTTTAGATGTATCTTGGTACTCCTTACAAATTGCTGTGGTTAGAATTACTGCTCAGCACGTGCATGCACGTGTGCTGATTTCTGATTGGACGATTTTAAAATCGCTATAACTTCCTTATATTTGGTGGAAACGTTATGAAATTCATACTGTGGGTAGATGATACAAATGCCTGTTGAACGACATCAACAAAAATTCGGAATCATACACGCGTGCTAAAATAAAATGATTTTTTCCTATAGATTCACAAGGACATCACTTTTTAATTGGGGGAGGTTTGGGGAACATCTGTAACGGTCCCCGTTACAATTAGAACTAGTTTCAATTTGATAAATAGCAGTTCAAAGAAATGTGTACCATAAGCAATGGTTTATTTTTACGTAAAGTTTTCATTGTAATTAGGAATATGTGATTAAGGTCAGCTATATACATGTACATGTTTACATTGGAGATGAATTTCATTATGTACTCAACTGTGAAGCAATGTGAGCAAAGAATAAAATTTTTATCACCTAAACAAATAAAAATTAAGAATATCTTTACTTTTAAACAAACCTTTAGAAAACTCCGTACTTTCATTAAGAAAATAATAAAATAAGATGTGCTCCCCTACCTAGAATGCCCATACTTCACATTAATAATAACACGGTTTTTTAAGGTTTTTTTTCTAACTTGAAAAATACTTTATTTCACGCATGTATTATTTACTAAATGTATATATAACAGCTTTTTGTCTTTATATTTTTGTATACCATTGCATAATGGTGATGAGATCCAATAAATTGAGTTGAGTACAATCCATGAAGTCTTGAAATATCACAAAGTATAGAGTTGACACACAGGCACTCGACGTTTTAAATATCTATAATAAAAAAATTTGTCTTCCTGTAAACATAATATTGACCTTGTCAATATTATGTTTACAGGAAGACATTTTTTTTTTATTATAGATATTTAAAACGTCGAGTGCCTGTGAGTTATTATAGATATTTAAAACGTTGAGTGCCTGTGAGTTGACAACCATTAAAATAAAAATGCAGACCTTTTCTCGTTTATTTAGTAACTCAATAACTTGCGGGTCTTCTGAATGAAAGTTGTAAAACAAACGTACTAGGTTTTGGTCAGTTATAACATAATACGGGGGTAAAATTCATCTAATCTCCGCTAGCAATGGGATTTGAGTCAACTGTGCCTTCGTGGACGAATAATCTCGGCTAGCGAAGATGGGGGGGGGGGGGGGGGGGGGGAGCCTAGATAGTCCGCTTGCATTAACATGTATTATGAAGGTGAAATCGAAGAATTATCCAGAATATTTTAATGAAGAAAGAAAACTATTAAAGAAAAAAATTCAAAACCAGGTTTTCTTAAAAACATAATATATAGTGTTTGGTATCGTTAGAATTGGCTCAAAATGCTGAAAAACAATATAAGTATCAGGAGGGAAAATAATGACATTTTTTTCTTTTCTTAAAATTCCACCCTTATCTTGATTATTTGGCCTGCGGCACATTTTCACATCTCCCGCAAGGCCCGTGGCTAGAACAAAGCTTTTAGCAGCTGTGTGTATTCGCAAATAACACACACCGTGGAACACGGAGGACACGGTGTATCTCCGTGGATTTTCCACCGTGGTCTTTCCACGGTGGGGTGTATAAAACTCGTGTCGTGTACTGTACAGCAGTAAAAAGACCACAGACAAAAAGTATGCCAAATATTGAAACAGTACCTTAAAAGACAAAGCTAAACAATAAATAGAAAATGGCACTCTAATTGAACCTTTGTTAGGCAAACTTTTACCCCTTTCTGTTCTGGTATGAGTCCGGTGTTTTGTAGGGCAAACACTTACCCCTTTCCGTTCTGGTATGAGTCCGGTGTTTTGTAGGGCAAACACTTACCCCTTTCTATTCTGGTATGAGTCCAGTGTTTTGCAGGGCAAACACTTACCCCTTTCTATTCTGGTATGAGTCTGGTGTTTTTTAGGGCAAACACTTACCCCTTTCTGTTCTGGTATGAGTCCGGTGCTTTGTAGGGCGAACACTTACCCCTTTCTGCTCTGGTATGAGTCCGGTGTTTTGTAGGGCGAAAACTTACCCCTTTCTATTCTGGTATGAACCCAGTGTTTTGTAGGGCGAACACTTACCCTTTCTATTCTGGTATGAGTCCAGTGTTTTGTAGGGCAAACACTTACCCCTTTCTGTTCTGGTATCAGATCAGTGTTTTGTAGGGCAAAAAATTACCCCTTTCTGTTATGGTTTCAGTCCGGTGTTTTGTAGGGCAAACACTTACCCCTTTCTGTTCTGGTATGAGTCCAGTGTTTTCGTCCAGCCCCACCATCAGCATTAGGTCCACCAGGCTGTTCTGGAACCGCATAACATCTGATCCAGCTAGTCCACCTGCCATGCTGAAAATTGTCCTCCCTTCCTGTCAGATCCAATCAGTTGTCTCCCCTTCCTGTCAAATCCAATCAGTTGTCTCCCCTTCCTGTCAAATTCAATTAGCTGTCTCCCCTTTCTGTCAGATCCAATCAGTTATCCCCCTTACTAACAGACCTAAAGACCCAATCTGTTGTCTCCCATTGCTGTCAGATCCAAACAGTTATCCCCCTTTACCAACACACCCAAAGATGCAATCAGTTATCTCCCCTTACTAACAGACCAAAAGATGCAATCATTTATCCCCCAGTTGTCGCTCATTCCTGTCAGATCCAATCGGTTATCAACCCCTACTAATAGATCCAAAGATCAAATCAGTTATCCCCCCTTACTGTCAGATCCAATCAGTTGTCTCCTTGGGGAGTCGCATGATCTGAAATTTTACAATATATAAATATAAGCTATGTAATGATATAAATTCTGCATTATCAACACCAAGATTATAAGTAAAGACAAATAGACAGCTCTTTATATTGGTACTTAAATATCAGATGTGAATGAATATAGAATTTCCGAGAAAACATCTTCACCTGACGTGATAATGTTTGACAACAGGTAAAGTAACCTGATAGCATTCATCTTTATCACCATAACACCCTACCTGTATACAGACACTCAACACAGATGCCCGTTATAAATGCACTCCCAAAATTTAAGCCAGTGACTTGTTAAACCTATCCATTTTCACGAACTGAATGATGAGAAGGAAAACTAATTAGCCACAGTTGGAAGGAAGTTCTTATGTCAGGAGAGACACCTGGAAGTTTAAGGATGAGGTCACGCTCTACTGAATCATTTCCTGACTGTTACTGGTACATAGCAAAACATGAAACACCCAACCAGAACCAGGCGGTAGATCTCAAAACACTCCATTTATATACATACATACATATATAAATATATATATGTGTTTATGTAAGAGTTCACTGCAATCTTTGTGTAGGTTTTCTTTAAAGGTCTTGATTTCAAGGGCCAAAGCCTTTCCAGTTGGGAAAAATAGTGATATTTGCTTGGGAAAGTTTCATACATAGAAATAGGGAAAAACCCAATTCAGAGTGCTTTAAGGTATAAGTGGGCTCCTTCTGACTTTCAATTTGGTCAAAGCTTACCTCCTTCAAATAAGCAGAGGCCAAAAAATTGGTTTTTACTTAAGAATTTTGAAGCAAAAATTGTAATCTGTGGGCCTGTGAAGAAGATTTATGAACGATTTAGCTACCCTGCTTGATTTGTTTTCATTGTTTGGGAACTTCAAAGCAAAAATTGGGAAAAATACCTGCTTTTTAGCATTGGGAATGGGACCTTATTTCGGCCTCCTACAGACCCTAAAAAAATGTCTGTAATGTGCTTTATAAAATATTTCAAATGCAGTGTGTATCTTGAATGATCCTCTTAAATTTACATCAAATGACTGTGTAGCATATGCCAACATGGAGAGAATCCCATCGTAATCAAAAGCAAGTTTTACACTTGGTTAGATGGTCAAGCGCTGATCACATGCTGCTAAAAGATTTGGTTTTACAGATCGCGAGTTCAACGGGGTGGAAGTCATTGATACAACAGTATTCTAAAATATCAAATTTTATCCTTTTTTTGATAAAAGTGAGAACTGCTTCAAATAGGTTTGAATTGTGCTAATTGCTAATTATGATTCACCATTGACACCATAAAACAGTATTTCATCTGTTACAGGCACATTAATAGTAAACTTTTAATTATTCAACAGCACTTCTCTTTGTACATTGTAATATAAACATTTAAGAAGAACATGTAATTATGAAACACTTATGCCCCTGTAAGGGAGCAAAGTAATTCTGGTACCAAAAGAAAGGTCTTGTCACAAGGAATACATGTCAAATATGAAAATCCTAGCATTCAAATGTTATGGCCAAGATTAATTTAAACTTTTTTGCGGACAAACAGACAGACAGACGGATGGACCAAAAAACTATATGCCCCCAAATCTACAATTACAGGGGCATAATAAATAATTAGTACGATCCTTGTTTGTTCTACATAACACAATTCCTGGTGCATATCAACACACATCTAAATCTACACGCATGTTCTATCTAACACATCTAAATCTACACGCATGTTCTATCTAACACATCTAAATCTACACGCACGTTCTATCTAACACATCTAAATCTACACGCATGTTCTATCTAACACATCTAAATATACACGCATGTTCTATCTAACACATCTAAATATACACGCATGTTCTATCTAACACATCTAAATCTACACGCATGTTCTATCTAACACATCTAAATCTACACGCACGTTCTATCTAACACATCTAAATCTACACGCATGTTCTATCTAACACATCTAAATCTACACGCATGTTCTATCTAACACATCTAAATCTACACGTATGTTCTATCTAACACACATCTAAATCTACACGCACGTTCTATCTAACACATCTAAATCTACACGCACGTTCTATCTAACACATCTAAATCTACACGCACGTTCTATCTAACACATCTAAATCTACACGTATGTTCTATCTAACACATCTAAATCTACACGCATGTTCTATCTAACACACATCTAAATCTACACGCATGTTCTATCTAACACATCTAAATCTACACGCACGTTCTATCTAACACACATCTAAATCTACACGCACGTTCTATCTAACACATCTAAATCTACACGCATGTTCTATCTAACACATCTAAATCTACACGCATGTTCTATCTAACACACATCTAAATCTACACGCATGTTCTATCTAACACATCTAAATCTACACGCATGTTCTATCTAACACACATCTAAATCTACACGCACGTTCTATCTAACACATCTAAATATACACGCATGTTCTATCTAACACACATCTAAATCTACACGCATGTTCTATCTAACACATCTAAATCTACACGCATGTTCTATCTAACACACATCTAAATCTACACGCACGTTCTATCTAACACACATCTAAATCTACACGCATGTTCTATCTAACACACATCTAAATCTACACGCACGTTCTATCTAACACACATCTAAATCTACACGCATGTTCTATCTAACACATCTAAATCTACACGCATGTTCTATCTAACACATCTAAATCTACACGCATGTTCTATCTAACACACATCTAAATCTACACGCATGTTCTATCTAACACATCTAAATCTACACGCATGTTCTATCTAACACACATCTAAATCTACACGCATGTTCTATCTAACACATCTAAATCTACACGCATGTTCTATCTAACACATCTAAATCTACACGCATGTTCTATCTAACACACATCTAAATCTACACGCATGTTCTATCTAACACATCTAAATCTACACGCATGTTCTATCTAACACACATCTAAATCTACACGCACGTTCTATCTAACACATCTAAATATACACGCATGTTCTATCTAACACACATCTAAATCTACACGCATGTTCTATCTAACACATCTAAATCTACACGCATGTTCTATCTAACACATCTAAATCTACACGCATGTTCTATCTAACACATCTAAATCTACACGCATGTTCTATCTAACACACATCTAAATCTACACGCATGTTCTATCTAACACATCTAAATCTACACGCACGTTCTATCTAACACACATCTAAATCTACACGCACGTTCTATCTAACACATCTAAATCTACACGCATGTTCTATCTAACACACATCTAAATCTACACGCATGTTCTATCTAACACACATCTAAATCTACACGTATGTTCTATCTAACACATCTAAATATACACGCATGTTCTATCTAACACATCTAAATCTACACGCATGTTCTATCTAACACATCTAAATCTACACGCATGTTCTATCTAACACACATCTAAATCTACACGCATGTTCTATCTAACACACATCTAAATCTACACGTATGTTCTATCTAACACATCTAAATATACACGCATGTTCTATCTAACACATCTAAATCTACACGCATGTTCTATCTAACACATCTAAATCTACACGCACGTTCTATCTAACACACATCTAAATCTACACGCACGTTCTATCTAACACACATCTAAATCTACACGCATGTTCTATCTAACACACATCTAAATATACACGCATGTTCTATCTAACACACATCTAAATCTACACGTATGTTCTATCTAACACATCTAAATATACACGCATGTTCTATCTAACACATCTAAATCTACACGCATGTTCTATCTAACACATCTAAATCTACACGCATGTTCTATCTAACACATCTAAATCTACACGCATGTTCTATCTAACACATCTAAATCTACACGCATGTTCTATCTAACACATCTAAATCTACACGCATGTTCTATCTAACACATCTAAATCTACACGCATGTTCTATCTAACACACATCTAAATCTACACGCACGTTCTATCTAACACACATCTAAATCTACACGCATGTTCTATCTAACACATCTAAATCTACACGCATGTTCTATCTAACACATCTAAATCTACACGCATGTTCTATCTAACACATCTAAATATACACGCATGTTCTATCTAACACATCTAAATATACACGCATGTTCTATCTAACACAGATTGCAATACTACTACATTTTTTGGATGCCTTCCTCATGATTAAATTGCATACATATACATTTAAGACCAAAATTTCATTTCTGAAAATATTTGACTGTATAAACTGTGATGCTTTACACCCACATACGTTCATGAAGCGATTGAATAAATAAATTGTATAGATGTACATATACATATATACTGTCAACATTTAAGTCAATATGATAATAAATTTTGGCCCAGCATATTCAATGACAGGAAAGAATTCCTTTATAATCAAATTTGCAATAATATTTTGGATTTTGAACATGTTGCACTTATAGACAAAAGGATTGGATACAAGTTCCAAAACTGAAATAACCCTCTCCTCTAAATAATATACAATCACATATGCCATACAATGTATAAGTGACTGTTTAAATATTCATAACTGTGACAAAAAAAACCAGAGAGCTAGAGCATGATACTAATCGCAATGTCTATTGCTTACATCGATTGTTACAATATAATATAATATATATATATATATACTTCTGAACAATAACAAAGTGCTTGACAGTTTGGATTAGTGATTTGCTATAAATGTACCTGATTCTCCAGTGTAGGTTAACATCATCAATCAGTCATAGTGATCTAGTTTACACATGTACTCCACTAAAATATATCAGAATTTGGCTACTTCACCTTCCTCGATCAAGGCCGGCACACTGTCAAGCGGCAGAATGTCTCACGAGTATTAAGTACACTGAATTATCAAATGATTAAACATGTCCATCAAGTGGCGAATATCTCACTACATAACAACAAACTGTGCAGATCCAAGGGACTTAACATCAACTTATTAATTATGAATGTCTCATTACATAACAACAAACTGTGTAGATCCAGGGACTTAACATCAACTTATTAATTATGAATGTCTCATTACATAACAACAAACTGTGCAGATCCAAGGGACTTAACATCAACTTATTAATTACGAATGTCTCATTACATAACAACAAACTGTGTAGATCCAAGGACTTAACATCAACTTATTAATTACGAATATCTCACTACATAACAACAAACTGTGCAGATCCAAGGGAGTCAACATCAACTTATTAATTACGAATGTCTCATTACATAACAACAAACTGTGCAGATCCAAGGGACTTAACATCAACTTATTAATTACGAATGTCTCATTACAATAACAACAAACTGTGTAGATCCAAGGACTTAACATCAACTTATTAATTACGAATATCTCACTACATAACAACAAACTGTGCAGATCCAAGGGACTCGAATGTCTCACTACATAACAACTTATTAATTACGAATATCTCACTACATAACTACAAACTGTGTAGATCCAGGGACTTAACATCAACTTATTAATTACGAATGTCTCACTACATAACAACAAACTGTGCAGATCCAAGGGACTTAACATCAACTTATTAGTTACAGGTTAAATATCGCACTTTATATAAAAAACCTGTGCAACAAAATTTACTTCATTGCCCTTGAACTACAATGTATGACCTTCATAGTCAACACCGATCTTAATGATTGTTATGTACATGCATAAAGTTTCAACTAAATAGGAAACACTGAATGGGAACTAAGTTGACCATTTTTGATCAAGCTACACTGACTTTTCATGATACTGAAAACCTCAGTGGTCATTTTTAGTCAGACAGTGGGTGTGACCGGTCGACAGGGGATGCTTACTCCTCCTAGGCACCTGATCCCATCTCTGGTGTGTCCAGCGGTCCATGTTTGCCCAACTCTCTAATTTGTATTGCTTATAGGAGTTATGGGATTGATCACTGTTCGTTATCTTCACTTTTCATGTACTAAATTTGATTTAATTCTAAGGGTCATACTGAACTTGAGATACTGTCCAGAGATGATGTGACCTGGTGATCTTGAACTTTGACCCTTTGAACTATAAAAATTACAAGGATTAGTGTTCTAAATAGAATTCACAAAGTATATGAGATATCATCAGATGTCAGATATAATTTAGACCCAAATTCATATCTCCTCCCCCCTCCCCTCCATGCTTTTCACTAAAATAAGGAACAAAACCTCAAAATGTCAAATTATTCTGTACTGCAATTACATGGTTGTGGTATTGTTAGATAGCTAATTTCACTTCCATCAAATCATTATCTGCTTGCAATTTTGTTCACTGTTCTTCCCCCTCCCCCCTTTTAATGCTTTATTTTCAGACATTTACAAGAACATTTATACCCATGATATCACACACAAAATCACACACATACATATAATCTTCCATACAAAATCACACACATATATACAATCTTCCACACAAAATCACACACATACATACAATCTTCCATACAAAATCACACACATATATACAATCTTCCACACAAAATCACACACATACATATTACAATCTTCCATACAAAATCACACACATACATGCAATCTTCTATACAAAAGCACTTTCTTCATAAATATAATTCTAATATAGTATTTGATAGCTCATCACAATTTAAAGGTATTGAAAAAAAATACATATCAACAAATTGCAGACACTATAAGCATATATTTATAACAAATATAACCTAAATAGCCTTGGTTTTTCATCACTTGTTATACACAATGTCGTATATATTGACCATTTACAAAGTATTTTAGCTTTACATTGAAACACATTTTCACAGTATTTTCCCATGTTTCTGTAGTACTTAGATAAATAATCACGGCCTCAGAAAATTTTGGTCTAAGGCCTAATTGTGATCTGGAATAATATTAATATATAAACTTTTTTGATACTATGATAAAAGAAAATTTTCTAAACAGCTTTCTTCTGTATTACCAAGTAATTTTAAGACAATTCTTCCTGATATTTTAAAATCATTTTCTATTGCATTGAACCATTGCAAAAAAGCATTCCAAAATAAGTTGGCATATACACAATCATAGAATATGTGAATTAATTTGTTTCTGCTTCACAAGTACAAATTATACATATATTATAGTCTGCAATTTTAATTTTGTGAAGAAAGGAGTTGGTAGCAATGAAATTCATTAGTACTCAGTATTGAAGATAAATTGTTTTTCTCTCCTCTGTGCATAATGCATCATCGCCAACCACGGTTTCACTCCCTCAAACCTGGTGATGATGGAGAGAATCCATTAGAACCACCCATGAGAAACCAACAATGTGCATAATGATGTATTTACAAAATAAAATTCCCAGTGTTTTCCTAAAACGGGCTCACCTAGTAAAGTTTCCCACTTATCCTTAAGAGGTTGGGGCTATAAGCTCCTTTCCTTTCAAAATTTGATAAATAAAAATTGACAATTTACATGCTGACAACAATTTTTGTACAATACATATTCCAGTATGTTCATTATTTTCATAAATTCTACCTTCTTTCATATTATGCAATGATATCTCTTGATTTTTGAAGGTATTTTTGATAATCACATGAAAATAGTCTTTAAAAAAATTATTAATACCATGCAAGCACTCCTTTTATTTCATTAAAACATCATATTTCCGTTTTCAGACACCAGGTCCTCTAAGTTTTTAACATCATTATCAATCCATTTAGTATAAAGTGCCCACTTTTTTTCACAGCAAAAATTTCTAATATCTATTCTAAGCACGAGTAGTTTGATACATGTTGATTGTTCAGGACTTTTTTTTAACCTTTACTTAAATGCTTTAACAATAACATCTCTCCCAAAAATCATTATCAATAAAAAAAAACACCCAGAAACTTTTATTAGAGTTTTTATTTTAATATATGAAAAATAAAATCTATATTATTGAGGTTAAAAATGCTACCAGAGTAAACAGTCACCTTAATTTTTGGTCAGGTACCTTTTAATTCATCTTAATTTAATTGGTATATTAATGCAGTAAGTCTTTTAAATTGCTATTTCTTTCCATAATCCTCTCATCACTAAAATCACCATGTCTTATCCTCCTTCAATGAATAAGTCTGTAAAACAGTTTGTAATTTGATATATGAAATAAAATGGGGTAAGTGAACCAATGTATGGCCCACCATCATCATACATGTAACTTCCAATGAGTGTATTTCTTTTCACCTTTTCTGTCTTATATCCCCAAATAAATTTGAAAAATAGTCTATTTATTTCATCCAAAATATTCTTTGATGGGTCAGGCAAGGCTGAAAATAAGTGTATCAGCTTAGGAAGTGCAATTGTGATTTTCCCTATTGGTGTTTGAAAGTCTCTTTCTGCCTTGATCCTAATAACTTTAATTGAAGTAATTTTGGATTGATAATTTCATGTTATCATGTTTTAAAGTTTTTGGTAAAATTTATGCCAAGAAGTTTAAAACTGTTTTTACCACAGCATATTTGCAAATCAGAACATAAAATCTCTGCTGAACCAGTTCTACTGTTAATCCATATATACTGCTTGTGATTTTGTAATAATAAGTTTCAGGCCTGAGATACTACCAAACTTGTCAATAACACTCATTGATTCTCTTAGAGAGTATTCACTTCCATCGAATAGTAAAAAGGAGTCATCTGTATATTGCCCCAATTTATTTTCTTCCCCACCAATAGTTATACTCTCAATATTTACATTTTCTTTGAGTGAAATTGTTAAGAATTCTATACTGTTTTGATAAAAATATACTGAGCCATTAGGATCACCCCATCTGCTATCCCTCTCAAGACTAAACAAGAATACCGCAACTGGTACATTATATGCCTGTCGGACAGTGATGACAAAATTTCAGTGCAATATCTGGATCTATAATGAAAAAAAGTCAAGGAAACAATTTGACCTACTTTTAGCCCTAAAGTAGGTTACAGTGCACTAATTAAGCTGAAATGCAAACTGAATCTGTATTTCTCTGAGACTACACATCAGGGCAATCCATTACAAACAAAAAAATCTGGAAAATTGTTTGACCTACTTTTAGCCCTAGAGTAGGTCTCAGTTTACCAATCCAGCTGCAATGCACACTGAACTTGTATTCCTCTGAGAGGAAGCTTGTAACTAAATTTTCAGGGCAACAAAATTTGGAAAACTGTCTGACCTACTTTTAGCCCTGAAGTAGGTCATGGTGCATGCACCAATCTAGCTGAAATGAAAACTGAACATGTATTCCTCCAAGAGGAAGCTTGTGATTAAATTTCAGTGCAATGTCTGTATTTGTAATGAAAAAAAAGCCCGGTAAACTGTTTGACCTACTTTTAGCCATAAAGTAGGTCATAGTGCACAAATCTAACTGAAATCTTCTAACATGTGCTCCTGATTTATAATTATAATATGGTTTTCAACAACATCATTGAGTTCTGATATCGTTTTATTTACAATATTCTTTCTTTCTAATTTACAGAAATAGTCTGCATTTCTTTTTTCCTTTTTCATAACATGCATGTTGCTTTTGATCTTATCATTAAACCCTCAATGTATTTTTCTCTTGAATTTTGAACGGTTTATTTTTTTCCTCAAGGAGTTCAATACAGTTGTATTCTCTTTATTTCCTGAAGCAAAATTTACCTTAATTTTTCTTTTTTCAGCAACTTAATTCCAAACTTTAATTTTTTGCTCTGGCTAATGAATCTGAATACTCTATAGACAATGACCTTATTTTTATTTTCAAGATTTCCCAAAATAACTGATTGCTAATATTAAATGTAATGCTGTCCTTATGTTCCATTTCACCTGACACCATGTATTCATTTATTGTTTCATTAATGCACTGTCTTACTTTGTCTGTAAATTCATTTTCATACAATAGATGAGAATTAAACTTCCAATATCCTCTACCTCTATTAATACTTTCATTTATGGTTTAAATTCAATTGAAGCATAATTGCTGAATGGTTGGGTCTACACCCAGGAATTATTTTAGTGTCAGATAATTGACTAAATATACATCCCAAAACAAGGAAATAATCTATTCTACTTTGAATTATAGGATTTGACCTTCTCCATGTATACTGTCTCCCTTCTTTATTCCAAATTCTCCAGGGATCAACACCCTCCAACTCTACCTTAATGTTTGATATTTTTCTATGTGCATGTGGATTGTCGAGATTTTTAACATTAAATGTGTCCTTTTCCTTATCCTGAATGACATTCCAGTCACCACGCATGACAATCGACATATTTTCTAGCTTAACTTCAGTGTATATGTTCTGGAAAAATTCTGGACTATCAGTATTTGGGCCGTACAGGTTGACTAAAGTTAATCTAACATTATTTGCAGGTAATATCTAGTATGATATATCTACCCATGGTGTCCTTTCTAACAGAATGAGTTTGAAATTCTGTTATTTTTAAAACAATATAGCAATTCATTCCAGCAGAGCTACTAGTATAACAATTAATTGAAAAAAGATTTGTAACCCCTTCAGACTCACATAAATTCTCAACCTCTTGTATGCTATGAGTTTCCTGAAAATATATAATAGATACATTTTGTTTCTTACCCAATTAAAAACATCTCTGCCTTTTTGATTGCTTGATCAAAAACCTCCAACATTCACACTTAAGATATTTAAGCTTTCAGCCTTTGACATGTATAAATAGTTCTATATTTTTGATCCAGAAAGCTGTCAGTGTTATAAATAAGGATTGAAAGATTTGACATGTACATACAAGTGTAACAGGGCCCCTTCTGGGCAGTCTGCGCTATAAATCACCGCCATCGTCGTCATCAACACACACATCAACACATACATATACTCATACTTTCATTTTGAAACACAAATACAGATAATTATGCAATTTTAAGTTTTCAAGGCATACCTTGCCTAATTAGTCAAATACCACAATTGAACGTCTGTTACGTTCATATTTAAACATTCGGAGTTTTCTGTAAATGTCATCTAACACATCTATCTGGTGTCTTTTTCCGTTCTCATCTTTTGCAAAGACATGTCAGTTGAAAAAACATGCACTGTCCACCATGTGTTCTCTCTCTTCAGATCTCAGCTTTTGTGATCTACCATGATGAAGTTGTCCTTTAACAAATCTCTCTTTTTATAATGACTGTACTTCTCACACCACTACTTATGGATTTCACAATTACTGGCCTTGGTTGATCCTTGTTACTGGAAGGAATGAGGTGAATTGCCAAAATGTCTCGCTAGTCTAAGTTGAATCCTGTTTTCCCAGCCACCAATGTATACAGCTTCTTCTTTCAGATTCTTATCCTGATGTTCAGGCCATCTTAAAATCTTAATATTGTTTTTCTGGGAATATTGTTTGCCATATACTAACCACTGGCACTTGCGAGTCCATCAGTATCCTTCTTTTTATGTATATTATGAAATAATACTAATAACATTAACCAAAAGAAAGACAAATATTTCATCTGAGTTAATCTCAAATACGTAAAATACATAATCAACCCCATATCTTTTAATGTGTAATGTCTCATTCACACTGTTGTGCAATCTGTTACGAACACCATGATTGACCATTCGTAGCTGATCGCAGAAGTTTTCTGGAATGTCAGGTTTCAATACGAGATGATGCGATTTAATCTGTTCTTATACAATTTGGTTGCACTTTGATCCCATTAGGTCATGATAGATATATTTTTGTTGTCACAATGTGTTATGATCTGAATACCCGTTCAGATACAATCATATACTTTTTGATAAAATTGTCCCAAACAAGTTCACGATTGGACCTCGATCTTATACGATCATCACAATCCGGATTACCGATTTAGGATTATCATGTACGTGCAGATACGTTGTATATGTTACAATATGTTAATCACGAACCGTTGAGCTATGTTGTGATAGGATACGATTAAATGTAATCGCAATGTCTTTTACGATCAGGATCAACGATGATCACTGCTTGAGTTGCGATTGGACCCTGATGGGTATATATACAGTAGAGCTGAAACGACACACCCCCTTCATGGTACGATACTGCAATACTTATGCCACAATTCAATATTTTCGATACGATACATTTTACAGAAGAAACCAATAATAACTAAAGAAAAATTTAATTACAAAGATTCACAGTAACAATTTTAAAAGCGAACTGTTTCCAAAGCACCAAATGGTAAGATGCCTATTGTCTCTGTAGTTTAAACTGATTGAACTTCATTGTTGTTTTTGTCAGACTTGCAGCTAACGACAATCTGATGCTATTTTGTCCCTCATGCGTGTAAAATAAAAAGTACCATACTACCCATAGTTCTCTGCATGCAAATGAACTCTGGCGGAAGTTTGAAAAAGTACCAGTCAAGCCAGATGTATTTCATCGAACCTGATTTTGAGAAAAGGAACAAAACGAAGATCGAGACAATTAATCGAACATTGAATCGAGCATTTATATTGAACAGTATCGATATTTAGGTGAATCGTTTCAGCCATAATATACAGACTGACTGACCATTGACTTAATTTTTTTTTAACATCTAGAAAGTGTACAACACATAACACACAACCACTAAAAATGGTGGAAGTGGAGGTTGATGACAGCGTGGCATTTACAGCATTAGGCCTACTATATATGCTTTATATTATAACTATATCGTGACAGAGCGTGGGACATCACAACACAGCGTGGTGTTTATCTTGTAAAAGATTGACTGGGATCATCATGATTTGGGAACATGATTAAATGCGATATGTTGCGCTTTGTTACGATGCAATACGATCTGATGCGATTATAACGACTGAAAATTAATCGTGTTGATCGTAGAAACAATTCTGACAGTCGAAAAATTGTCTATGATCAACATGATTGTCATGACTGACCTCAAGATCTAATAAGATTTGATAGGATTACCACGTTAAGTCCACGAATCAATGAAGTCATAGCATAACTTTAAGAAGTTATTTAAAGGTGAATTTCTGTAGTTTTCGGGCGCATTTCGGTAATTTCTAGGGGCATTTCAGTAATTCAAAGTACCGAAAGTGTAGGTACCTAGCTGTTTTCCTAATCATTATCATACCACCGTATATTAGTGCATGCATGATGCAAAAAGCACCTTTTTCATCAGCATGCTGATGGATCTACAAACAACTGACTAAGGCTATATAGGCCTAATTAACGTTAACTTCCAGTCCACAGGCAAAATATCCGATTAAAATAAACATTCCATTCATACCTGAGGTCTGTCACATTTTGCAGCAGGTGAAAACAACAACAATCACGAGTTAGTCTTGAGCAATCCACTGGCTGTTAGTTTACTTTATAGCAATTTTCTTCATTTATCAAAACGTTTTGAGGACATTGAAAGTGATTTTCGAGTCCGATTTGTTTTTGAGGTGGTGGCGGATCTAATGTGTGAACGAAAGGGTTTATATTTAAAGGGAAAATATATCATTGTGTGGCATTTTCCTGTAACAGTTTAAAATAAGTTGCCTAGATTCAGTTTTCCCCCCTAAAAATATATACAAGTATCTGTAAGAGGTGGGGCAGGATAAATCGGAGGGTGGAGATGGGGGCGGGGCCGGGCTGGAGGGGGCAAGACCCTACTCGGGAGGCAAGGCGTGAATATAGTGAAAGGGATGGAAGGAGGGAGAGAGGGGAGAAAGAAAGGAGAATGAGAGAGGGGGCAGTAAAACGTGTAAAGTGAGGACAAATTCCAACCAATGGACAGAAATTATAAGGACAGAATTTGCCTATGAGGACCCCCCCCCCCCCCAGGTCCCCACAATTACGTCCTCATAAATGTGACCTACAACATGTGAAAGATGTAGATTCAAAATATTAGCTTAGTGAGGACAAGTGGTGTGAGGACATGTCCTTACTAATATTCTCTCTCAAAAACCTTCTTTTTTTTCACGAAATATATTATTAGATAAACTTTTATAGGTATCCCGGTAGCTATACCTAACATAGTACTTTTTTGTCTTTAAAGTAATATATGTGTGTATTCTCTTCTACCAGTGGCGGGTTTGGGGGGAAGGGGGAGGGTTCGGGACCCCCCCCCCCCCTCCGCTCTTCTTTTTTTAAAATAGTGATAACTATGTATCAAAACAAGAAGGAACCAAAATTTCAATCTAAAATGTATTAAAATGAGTTATTTTGAATCAATAAGTCAAGTTCATTCTTTTTGTTTAAATTCTATAAAGGATGTGGTGACTATTTACAAATGAAAGGAAGAAGGAACAAGAATTTCAGTCGAAAAACCATTAAAATGCACCATTTGAATCAATCTTTTTTAAAAAAAAAATTCCGGGGGAGGCCCCCAGAACCCCCTCCCATACCCTCCTCCAGGCATCCCCCCATCCCCCACACACGGTAAGGTCTAGATCCGCCTCTGTCTACACACTGTTAGAACATTCTCTCTTAGTAAGTTTGGTCTGAGAGAGAGAGAGAGAGAGAGAGAGAGAGAGATTGAGCTTAGAACGCGGAACACATTTTGAATCTGTGATAACAAAATTTTGAGTTGGTTTTGCAATAGGTTTTACAATTTAATTATAATTAGGTGTTAGATCCGCTCGCATATTTCCAGTACACTTATGGGCTGTACATGGCATAGCTTTTCTCTCGTTCATTAAATGTAGTGTTCATCGGAGAGATAACACGATTGTACGTGTTAGTACAACTCTTAAAACAATGTAGTAAAATTGTAGATTATTCTAGCAGATACCAATTCACTGGAACTACTTTTGAAATCCTATTCATGTAGGCGCCCGAGGAGTGCTGTGCATTGTATGGTAGATTTTTTTTTAATTTGCATTTTTTCAATTGAAATATATATGCATATAATATTAAATAACTTAGTATAATGCAATAAAATTTTACATTTCACATTCACCAGCCATTCAAACATATTCATAATATAGGGGTTTTTAGAGAAATTGTATAAAGCTCTTGATAGTAAGTCTTCATATTTCAAGTGTAAAACAAGTAATATACAGTGTACAAGAAATATATACATGTACATATTTATATAAAATAATTAAATTTTACGTTTGTGGTTAAAAAATGTTTTTTTTCCAGTTTGTCCATTGATTTTCAAAGTCGGACAGTTTAGAATTATATATTGATATGTACCTTTCAATGCAGTATTTTGTTCTTAATGAGAAATTAATCCACATAAGTTTGGAATGTTATTTTTACATAAGCATGAGAAAATATACTGCTTAGCCTATAATATAATAAAGTTTTCTACTCTATTGTTCTGATTTACTGGAAATTCACCCAGAATAATATCCATGGCATTGAAACCAAGTATATCAGAGGTTGCTCTGTAAAAATGAAAACGTTTACTAAAGTCTCTCCAAACATGCCAAAGTGGGGTTATTTTATCACTCATGACAAAAATATGCAAAATAGTTTCTGCCTTACTATTGCAGAAATTGCAAATATCAGCGGGTTTGATATTGATTTTCTAAAGATGATAATTATAATTAACAGGGAGTATTCGATGAAGGATTCTATCACTGTTCGTTATCTTCACCATTCATCCTGTAGCCACTGCACTGAAGAATCAGATCGATGTAGTTTTAAAACAAACTTTGAAAATATCTTGCACACCTAAATTAACTTCATAGGGAGTTAACTCCCCTTTCCATTTGGGACTCATTAATATTTAAACAATTATAAATAGATTTTGTACAATTTTCATTCAGCAGAATAGTCTCAAAATAGAAAGGCAGATATGGAAGGCAGTCCTTTACAGCATTAGTTCTATCTATAAACATATACAATGTATTTTATATATTTATAAATAGCACATATTATGCTATTATATTTCATTACACATACATGAGGAATATTGAATGTTTGCTGAAAAACACTTCTTGTTAAAAAATTACAGTCATCTGATAAAAAATCACCAGTGTTCTTGACACCATACCAATCTTTAAAAAATACGATGTTTTCATTGTATGGTAGATTTTATTACGTACTGGTCAGCTTCATTTCTGTGAAGTTTTAGTTCACATCGTTGGTAACCCACTTTCGGTCTCCCTATCTTTTGACAATGAAGTTGAAGAAATGATATTTTATGATGTATATTTACAGTTATGGCTAATTTGGAACAATAAACCTCATCGCTCCACTTTGATAAAATCGGGACGGTATCGTGATGATATAGATATTTTTAAAAGATTGACAATACTATGTGTACACTTGTACATGTACGTCACAATGAATGTCTAATCTACCCCTTGTACGTCACAATAAATGTATAATCTACCCCCTGTACGTCACAATGAATGTCTAATCTACCCCCTGTACGTCACAATGAATGTCTAATCTACCCCTTGTACGTCACAATGAATGTCTAATCTACCCCTTGTACGTCACAATGAATGCCTATCCTACCCCTTGTACGTCACAATGAATGTCTAATCTACTTCTTGTATGCCACAATGAATGTCTAATCTACCCCTAGTATGCCTCCTAATCCCTATATATCGCAGCGGTTGACTGTATATTATGATATAAAACAATGACTACTTATAATATCCCTATTATATATCTCAATAAATGACTATATTCTTACCTTTGTACTTCATAATGATTGACTTTCTAACCGGCATACATAACATGTCGCATGTAAAAGATTTAATAAACAAAAACAAAGTTTGTTACAAATTAAAACAAAGACTTAATGGCGGATCCAGAAAAGTTTCCAAAAAAGGAGAAAGGGGGGGGGGGTAGCGACCCAACTTTGTACTTTTTCTGAAGCGGGAGAGGGTTGAAGATCCAAAATGACAAAAAATGACCCTTTTTGTTAGAATGATCAACCAACAGGAGGGGGTTGCCACCCCAATAACCCCTCTAGATCCGCCACTGGAACTTAAATAAAATGCCAATAATAAATCATGTTAATGGTCAAAAGTAGAATTAGGATGCATATCATTTTACATTGGATTTTATCCATTTTAAAACTGTCATAGAAAAACTCAGACAGAGAAATGCTATTGTAAAAAAAACCTTCAGAGAAATACTATTATAAAACAAGAGGCCCACAGGCCTTATCGGTCACCTGAATACTAGTGAAAAAGTATAACTACTTCCATGGGCTATGAAATATAGAAAAAATTTCTTGTTCTGAATATCTAAGCTAACTTCTAATGTTCAGCAACAGTATAAAACAAGATATGTTCTTAAAACTTCACTGCCCTCAAAAGTGCATACACTGATGAAAGACTTTAAATAATAGGTGTATTAACATTAAAACATCAAAATATATGACTAATTTGGACTCATCCTAAAGTCATAACCCTGGGTTGTGAAATTCACCATTTTTTGTATATCCTTTTCTGCTATTCCTAAGTATGCATTTAGATTTTATACAGTATCAGGAAACTTACACATAAATACTATATATACAAAATTTGGCCCCACCCTGGGGTCAAAACCCTTACTCTGGGGGATTGGTAAAAGACTACCTGCTCTATCCACTTAGTTTCAATTTAGTATCAAAAGCACTAAAGAAAATGCTATCTAAGTGTTTTACACATAAACACTATATAATAAATTTGGTCCCACCCTGGGGTCAGAACCCCTACCCCGGGGATCATGAAATTTACAATTTTGGTAGAGGCCTTCCAGCTCTACATTACTATGCATTTAATATTTCTTACATGTGTGTGGTTCTTGAGAAGAAGATTTTTGAAAATTAGTCATTTTTGGGAAGTTTTTGTCCTCTCCCTAAGGCCCCAGGGGTGCAGGAATCCTGAAATTTACAATTTATGTTTCCTTTGTTCCAAATATGTTTCATACCAAATTTGAAAAGAATTGGAATGATAGTTATCAAGAAGTTAAAAATGTCTATTGTTCACACATTTAATAACTGACCATTTTGGCCCCACCCTGATACCAAAACCCCTACCCCTGGAATAATCAAAGTTACAATTTTGGTAAAGGACTACCTGTTCTTTCTAAATATCTATTTACTTTCAATTTAGTATCAACAGCATTAAAGAAGATGTAATTTAAGTGTTTTACACATAAACACTATATAACAGGTTTGGCCCCACCCTGGGGTCAGAACCCCTACCCCGGGGATTATGAAATTTACAATTATGGTAGAGGCCTTCCTGCTCTACATCACTATGCATTTAGTTTTTCTTACATGTGTGTGGTTCTTGAGAGGAAAGTTTTTGAAAAGTGTCAATTTTGGACAGTTTTTGCCCCGCCCCTAGGGCCCCAGGGGTGCAGGAATCCTGAAATTTACAATTTATGTTTCCTTTGTTCCAAATATGTTTCATACCAAATTTGAAAAGAATTGGAATGATAGTTATCAAGAAGTTAAAAATGTCTATTGTTCACACATTTAATAACTGACCATTTTGGCCCCACCCTGATACCAAAACCCCTACCCCTGGAATAATCAAAGTTACAATTTTGGTAAAGGACTACCTGTTCTTTCTAAATATCTATTTACTTTCAATTTAGTATCAACAGCATTAAAGAAGATGTAATTTAAGTGTTTTACACATAAACACTATATAACAAGTTTGGCCCCACCCTGGGGTCAGAACCCCTACCCCGGGGATTATGAAATTTACAATTATGGTAGAGGCCTTCCTGCTCTACATCACTATGCATTTAGTTTTTCTTACATGTGTGTGGTTCTTGAGAGGAAAGTTTTTGAAAAGTGTCAATTTTGGACAGTTTTTGCCCCGCCCCTAGGGCCCCAGGGGTGTTGGAGTCCTGAATTTTACAATTTACGTCGCCCTTGTCCCAATGATGCTTCATATCAAAATTGAAGAGAATCGGACTGGTAGTTATTAAGAAGAAGTTAAACATGTTCAATTGTTAATGCACGACGTCGGACGAAAACCAATTGCAATAGGTCATCTGAGTTTACTCAGGTGACCTAAAAACAAAAAACCTCCATACTTTCAAACTTACTCATTTTTATCAAATGAAAATACCAATGCGTTTTGTAAATTGGATACACGTATTATAAGTGATTTAATTAATACAAGAACAGAATTTAAAGGTTTTCCTCAATTACACATAATTATGAATTAGCATGTCAGATAGCCTATCCTGCTTTGTATATATCTATTTATGTTATGTTACTATATGATTACATAATTATTGTACTGTAAATATTTTATCTACAAGAGTATAATCATGATGATGCATTCATGGGAAACTCATCAAAATTGAAAAGGAAAAGTCAAATATTGCTGTATTTATTTTTTCCTCCATGTTTTTAAAGGAAGTCAGCCATTATGACGATGTAGAGTACCTCCTGATTCCACGCACAGTTACTCTGAAGTTGAAATAAAAAAAATGCTAGAGTTCCTCATTGACAATATCTTTGTGGTCTGGTGATTAGGTCTTCCAACAGTCTGTTGGAATTCCCATGGGCACGAATTGTGCTCCTTTATTAGCTGACCTGGTTTTTCATTCATATGACCAGAATTTATTCAGAAACTTCTACGTGAGAAGAAAAAATCTCTTACTGTGGCCTTCAATTCGATATTTAGATATATCGACGACGTTTTATCTATTAACAATAATAACTTTCATTCACATGTCGATTCGATATATCCCTGCGAGCTCGAAATAAAAGACACCACAGAGTCGTTCACTTCTGCTTCATACTTACATATTTTATTGAAAGTAGATATTAACGGCAAACTGACAACTCAACTTTATGACAAACGAGATGATTTCAGCTTCTCCATTGTTAACTTCCCATATTTATGTAGCAAGATTCCATTATCACCTGCATATGGTGTTTATATCTCTCAGCTGATTCGATACGTAAGAGCTTATGTCCTGCATATGGTCAGTTTTTTAAATCGAGGCAAGCTACTGCCAAACAAGTTGATGGTACAGGAGTTTCAACAATTTTCGCAAATTCTATGGTCGTTATAACGATCTAGTTTGTCAATACAACCTATCATTGGGTCAAATGCTGTCTGATGTGTTTCATACCGATTTTTAGACGGTTCGTGGCATACTGATTTTGACTACGGATAACTCCGCTTACCTGATCAAGATATAGGGCTCACGGCGGGTGTGACCGGTCGACAGAGGATGCTTACTCCTCCTAGGCACCTGATCCCACCTCTGGTGTGTCCAGGGGCACGTGTTTGCCCAACTATCTATTTCGTATTGCTTATGGGATTATGAGATTGATCACTGTTCGTTATCTTCACCTTTCATTCATTCAATCTCTACCCAGAATTGTCGTTCCTTGCTCTCACATACTTATACAGGTGACTCTCGATAACTCAAAATTCAAGGGACCTTGATTAAACTTCGAGAAATCGAGAGTTCGAAAATCGGAAATTGAAGGTCCGTCGGTATGGTTAAGATTTTACAGTAACCGGAAATTTTTACCAACAAAATCATATGATATCGTTTTGACATGTTTACCTTCATATTCGTCAGGTATTTTGATATCAAAATAAAAAAAATTATTTTGCATTAATAAAAACATTTCAAAGTTTATGCATTTATTTGTTCTTTAATCATGCTTAGATAGGCATACAAAACCAAGTTCCGATGAAGCTTTACTATCGTAAACTAAACAGCTGAGCACAATGTTATGTCGCTTTACCCAAAGCAAAAATTCTAATGAATGCGTAAAACGATGTTTTAGGGTAACCTTTTACAAAGAACTAGAAATTTAACAGTCTGTAGATCTCTAAATTGTGTTTAAAACTTTATCTAATACAAACATAGAGTGCCTTAAGATATTTGCGAAAAACTTGAAATTTCAATTTACCTGCCATCAAAAGGTATAAGTAGCTGACTTCCTTAAGCGTGATATCTGAAAATTCATGACATATCACGATACGCAATATCACTACTCGCCATACGTATCGTTGTAAGTTAATGAAATATACAATATAAACACGGAGTTCCTTAAGGTATTCACACATATCTTGAAATTTCATTGTACCGATAATCAAAATGTATAAGTAACTGATTTCCTAAAAAGCGATACCTGAAAATTCGTGGCGTACCAAAACACCATCTATCACTTCTTGCCATATGTATAGTCGTCAATTCGTCAGATATCTAATACAAACACAAAGTTTCTTACGGTATTCACACAAATGTTGAAATTCCAGGGTCACTCGTATCAAATTGTAAAAGTAGCAGATATCTCAAAATGGATGGTATATCAAATCAATGAAGGTCTGAATTCAATCCGTATCATTTTTAAAGTAAACACTCGGTTGAAAAAGTTTATTCGTATTTTGCATTGCAACGTTATGCAATTGGGGATAATTGAGCATGATTTCATACGACTCCTCGTCCTATTTAGAAATAAATCTGATAGATAATAATTTGTAAGTTCATTAATTGACTTTTATCTGGTAGCTGGCTATCACTAATTATAACTTTTATATTTTGTAGTAGCTGGCTATGAGTAGCTAAGTTTTCTTACTTTTAGTAGCTGGCTACTAGTAGCTAACTTTTCCTGGTTCAAGTAACTGGCTACTAGTAGCCAACTTTTCTCTTTTTAAGTAGCCAGTTACTAGTAGCTGGTTACCAGTAGCCAACTTTACCGATCTCAAAAAGTAATTCTAAAACGTAGATCAACATTATTCTAAATTCAAATAAAAGCTAAAAAATAAAGCCCAGGAAGCATATTTTTCAACAATGTTGTGAAGTAAGTCACTTAGTTTGTAGATTGTATATATTCACACATGGGCAGACTACCCTAAAAACCCATATCTAATAGATTTTAAGAAAATGTCTTCATAGTTGCAAATGACAATCAATGGGTTTCAATAGGAATTAGGCAGAATATATAGTCAGTAAATGTAAATACGTATTAATGAGTCTTGACAAACGAGTCTTCTGACCACAACTTCTGCTGTGTCTCATCATAGTCACTGCAGGTCTTGATAAAGTATGTTAAAATTAGGGTCACAGGCTGTGAAGACTTTAATTTGATGGAATCAAGATGGCAGTGTCAAGGATGAAATGAAGAAAATTTTCATGATAGTGTGTCACCTTCATGGCTTATTTTGACAATTTTTAGGTCATCTGAGTAAACTCAGGTGACCTTTTACAGTTGTTTGTCGTCCGTTAACAATTGAACATTTTTAACTTCTTCTTGATAACTACTATTCCAATTACATGTATTTTCAAATTTGGTATGAAGCATCCTTGGGATAAGGGGGACATAAATTGTAAATGTCAGGACTCCTGCACCCCTGGGGCCCAAGGGTCAGAGGAAAAACTGCCCAAAATTGACCAATTTTCAAAAATCTTTTTCTCTAGAATTGTAAATTTCATGATCACCGGGGTAGGGGTTTTGACCCCAGGGAGGGGCCAAACTTAGTATATAATGTTTATGTGTAGAACACTTGAATAACATCTTCTTTAGTGCTATTGATACTAAATTGAAACTAAATGGATATTTAGAAAGAGCAATTAGTCCTTTACCAAAATTGTAAATTTGGTGATCCCAGGGGTAGGAGTTTTGGTATTAGTGTGGGGCCAAAATGGTCAGTTATTAAATTTCTGAAGAATAGAATTTTTCAATTTCTTCTTGATAATTTTCAAATTTGGTATGAAGCATCCTTGGGATAAGGGGGACATAAATTGTAAATTTCAGGATTCCTGCACCCCCAGGGCCTAGCTTAGGGGTGGGCAAAAACTGCCCAAAATTTACAAATTTTCAAAAATCTTCTCTAGAACTGCACATGTTTTAGTTAAACTAAATGCATAGCAAGTATGGTGATGTAGAGCAGGAAGGCCTCTACCAAAATTGTAAATTTATAATCCATGGGTTAGGGGTTCTGACCCCAGGGCGGGGCCAAACTTAGTATATAGTGTTAATGTGTAAAACAATTAAATAACATCTTCTTTAGTGCTATTAATACTAGATTGAAACTAAATGGATATTTTTTTAAGTAGGTTGTTCTTTACCAAAATTGTACATTGCATGATCCTAGGGGTAAGGGTTTGGTTTCAGGGTGGTGTCAAAATTATAATAATGATTTGAAGGACATATTTAAGTTTGCTGATACTGTATAAAATCTATACTTAGGAAAAGCAGAAAAGGATTTACAAAAAATGGTAAATTTCACAACCCAGGGTTTTGACTCTAGGATGGATCCAAAATCTTTTAATGTTAACACACATATTATATTATGTAAAACCTTTCATCAGTGTATGCACTTTTGAGGGCATTGAAGTTTTAAGAACATATCTTGTTTTATGCTGTTGCTGAACATCAGAATTTAGCTTAGATATTCAGAACAGGAATTGTTTTGCTAGATTTCATAGCCCTTGGGAGTAGTGATACTTTTCACTAGTACTCAGATGACTGATATGGCCTGTGGGCCTCATGTGTTACCATTTTAGCCCTCTCTACTCGCATGCATTTATTATGTGTAAAACATTCAAATAACATCTCAACATCTTCTTAATTGCTATTGATACTAAATTGAAACAAAATTTATATTAATTTAGAAGAAACAGGTATAGCCCTTCCCAAAATTGTAAATTTCATGATGGTACCAGGGCGGAGCCAAAGTGATTGTTGAAAAGTAAGAAAATGCAGTGCATCTGTTTTGTTGTATTCTATTAATTAGGTCTGTTGTAGTGTTGATCCTTTTTCAAAGAAAGACTGGTATGATGTCAGGGCACCAAGCATGTTTGTTGTCCGACAGATTGGAAAAACTTTGGTCAATAGAACACAAGGAACAAGTGAGTTACCCATATCAGCTATGTAGTTACCTGTGTCAGCTATGTAGTTATATACCTGTGTCAGCTATGTATAGTTGCCTGTGTCAGCTATGTAGTTATATACCTGTGTCAGCTATGTAGTTACCTGTGTCAGCTATGTATAGTTACCTGTATGTAGTTACCTGTATGTAATTACCTGTATGTAGTTACCTGATGTAGTTACCTGTATGTAGTTACCTGTGTCAGCTATGTAGTTACCTGTGTCAGCCATGTAGTTACCTGTATGTAGTTACCTATATGTAATTACCTGTATGTAGTTACCTGTCTGTAGTTACCTATATCAATTATGTAGTTACCTGTGTCAGCTGACTGGATGGACACTACTGAATTGATTTACCTATATCTGCATAATGAGGCACTCTTGTGAAATTCATAAGCTATGGTAATATCCTAGATATTTACAAACTTTTGAGATTTTACTATTGTGAATATCTTGTTCACATGATATAGATAGATCATTTTCTAAGGATGTCTTCTCTTCACACATGCATGAACAACACCAGTCTGGTGAAAATAAAGTGTTGCAAACATTTCTGGATCCATGATATACTATCATTAACTATCTACACTTCCTACTCTGATGTTGTATTGCTGTGAGTGCTTATTGTCCATAACCAGCATGGTTTGAAACACGTGGTTAAATACAGCATGGTCACCACTCACTGTTCTCACTGTTTGAAACACTGATGTTCATGGTTAAATAATGTACATAGACCTGTTAATTCAACAGATTTTTTTGACAATGAAATCAATGTCTTTTTTTTTTTGGAGAATGAAAATAAAGGAGGGTGGTTGATATATTTTCATAAATTTATACATAAGAATTTAATGTGCAGCATTTGGTGTTGTGGGGAGTGCATGTATAACTAGTATTTCTTATGATGGAAATATTGACTGTTTGATTGCATTGTTGGTCAATGACTCTTATTTACATCAACAGGAATTGCTTCTGATGGCCTGAAGGGGCGTGTGTTTGAAATCCCCCTGGCAGATCTTCAGAATGACGAGGTCTCCTTCAGGAAATTCAAACTGATGGCTGAGGAAGTCCAAGTTCATAATGTCCTGACCAACTTCCATGGTATGGACCTGACTAGGGATAAGCTGTGCTCCATGGTGAAGAAATGGCAGACCCTGATCCAGGCTCATGTTGATGTGAAGACCACAGACGGTTACCTTCTGAGGATGTTCTGTATTGGTTTTACCAAGAAGAAGCAGTTCCAAGTGAAGAAAACTTGTTACGCCCAACACACACAGGTCAGGAAAGCAGATAGAAATATTGTCTTATGACTTTATAAATTTGTATCTGCACCTTTACTTTGGTCATTAAATACATAATGTAGTACTTTGATCAAGTCTACGTTAAAAGTCAGGAGGGCCAAAACAAAAATATTGTTTGTTTCCCCTCGCCCGAACGAGTCTGAGAAAGTCGCACCGACCCAAAAGTTTTTATTCCGTCATTCTGGTGAAGTTTTTTTTTTATTTCTGGAAAATTTCAGGTACAGATCAGTATTTTATAATGACCAGAATTTTCTATGTCTTCCTTGGTTTCGATCTAAAAAACAACAACAAAAAACCCAACATAATACCAATTAGAGGTGGTCTGCTAGATTGAGATGGAGAAATGTTGTTAAGAGTGAGTTTACAAGCTTAAGTACATCAGATATGTTTGACTTAATATGTCATTCAATCTTGTCAACTGTTAATAGCTAAAGTAAACACTTGAATGACATCACAGTATTTCTATACACTGGGTAACTTGTAGAGCTATTGATGATGACAATAACATTTACATAATTCTGTTGATGATGCATTCATTTCAGCTTTGTCTGAGTGTAGCTCCATGTTTAGTTTCAGCATTAGTTTATATTTAACAGACATGTGATCTGATTGGACATTCCTTTTCTCTGTGAATGCCAGTCCTCAATGTTGCAACTTTCAAAGTCAAGTGAAGTTTCGATTTAGGAGTGAAATTTTAATTCAGAGGTGAAGGTTTGATTTAGGAATTAAGTCTGTTGTTAATATTACAGGTCAAGACCATCAGAAAGAAGATGGTTGACATAATAAAAAAGGAGGTGACATCCAATGATATCAAAGAAGTCGTCAACAAACTGTGAGTTAACATTCATTTGTTCCTTGAAAGACAAAAAGGTGTTTTCCATATGCAGTAAAACACACTTATAGTGAAGTACTGGGGACAAACAATTACAGTAAAACACACTTATAGTGAAGTGCTGGGGAAGAACAATTTTGATATGTTATAAACGTAATTCATTATATCCAATCAGTTCATATTAAATTTGGAGGGAATGAAAATCACTTTGCTGTAAGCATGAATTCATTATAAGTGTGTTCACTGTAAGAATGAATTCATTATAATGTAAAACTTATACGGTACCAATTTTGATGCACCAGATGCAATAAGTGTGTTCGCTGTAAGCATGAATTCATTATATAGCGTGTTCGCTGTAAGCATGGATTCATTATAAGCGTGTATGCTGTAACCGTGTTTGCCTGTTGGTGCTTTTGATTTATCTAGAAAAAAGGGGATAATTGTGTTGCTTCTGTTGCCTGATAATGGAATGCATGTTGTCAACTGGTAATTTTCTGATGAAGAAAAACACACGAGAATATGCAACAGAAAATCACTGCGTGTATTTGTTTGACTGATGGGAAACAGTATACATGATTAATAGGAGAACATTAGAGATTGTGTTTTTCTTTGCAGTATTCCAGACAGTATAGGAAAGGACATAGAGAAAGCCTGTCAAGCAATTTATCTCATTCACGATGTTTTCATTCGTAAAGTCAAAGTGCTGAAAAAACCGAAATTTGACATTGGTAAATTGATGGAAATGCACGGAGAGGGTGGCAGCAAATCCGTCATTACTGACTACGGTGAGACTGTGACCAGGCCCGAGGGATACGAACCTCCCGTTCAACAATCTGTTTAAACTACCAGGGTGAAAAAAGGACTGTAATAAAAATATATATTTATCTCAGACTGTGTTTTTGTTTTAATCTACAAAGGTGATAGTGGGTAAGTTATAGTGATAGTGTTCAACCAGTGGAAAATATATTTTGTTCCGCACGTTACTCAGGGTTTTCTAGTAAAAGTGTTCAACTACAGTTGAACTTTGTTATATCGAATACCATGGATATGTCGAAGTGATTTGGAAGTCCCAACCACTTATTCTTTAAGCACTTTACCCTTGATATCTCGAATCCTCGGATATCTCAAAGTGTTTTCTTGGTTCCATCAAGTTCAATACAGCGAGGATTGACTGTAATTATAAATGTATAGTGTTGTTCAGCATATTAGCCAGGTTTTTCTCGCATTATGTGATACTGGACGGACACAACTGCAACATTAAATTTCCCCATGGAGCTCCTTGAACCAGATCATTGACGAACTGTTCCCAGTCACGTGACGAACTGTTTTACCAGTCACACGAGAAACTATTGCCTGATTAGCAGATTAGGTAATAAAACAATTATTTTATGCCTATGAGGTTAATGTTGCAGTTACCTTTGAAAAGTTTTTTTCTGAACAAAGCTGCTTGTAAAATGATACATGTAGTTTTGCTCAAGCTTGTTTATTGCTAGGAACTGCTGCTCAGGCTTGCGATGTGGCCCATCGTTAAAACAGATTTATTCATTTCTTGGATAAGACACTCACCAAATCGTCAATATTTCCTAAATTTCTTTTAGTGAGATAATTTGATTGTTTTTTACAGCAGTTTTTACAACAGCTTTTGTGTTTAGACTCGATTTGTTGTCTATAATTGACTGTAGTTGTTCCTCCGTAAGAAGATCAAATCTCCCATCGTTCACCATATCAGCTGTTTCTGACGTATTATCATTACGTCACAAACTTGAGATTCTTGGAACACTCCGCCCACCACAAAATTTGATTGGTTAAAAATAATAATGAATATTTATAAGGGAGTAGTCCAAGGTAGTAGCTCTGTATTTACAGGGAGTTGTCCTCAGATGGGGGAAGTAGTGCATTTTGAGGGAAATAGACAGTTTTATGGTATTAATTTTATATAGAGTAATAACAGTAAAAGTATAATAACATTGATTATTATGCTGAATTAATGAGCACTATAATCAAACTGTTACGCTTCTCAAATGAATTGATAAAGTCAACAATTGAATTGATGCGTGCTACAATTCAATTAAAGAGCTAGAGGAATAATTCAATTAATGTGTGTATCAATTCAATTAACCTATAACGACCATGTAATTTGTGACTGGTGAAACAAATGTAATGCCAACTTGTTTGTTAATAGGCTGTCGCGATTTAAAAACTTATTATACGTAGGACAAGCTTTTGCGTATGAAAGGGGAAGATAACAAACAGTGATCAATCTCATAACTCCTATAAGCAATACGAAATAGAGAGTTGGGCAAACACGGATCCCTGAATATACAAGAGGTGGGATCAGGCACCTAGGAGGAGCAAGCATCCCCTGCCGACTGGTTACACCCGTCGTGAGCCCCATATCTTGATCAGGTAAATGGAGTTATCCGTAGTCAAAATCAGTGTGCCAAGAATGGCCTAACAATCGGTATGATGTCAGACAGCATTTGACCCAATGGTAGGTTGTATTTGCAAACTAAATTGTTATAACGATCATATAGAAAATTGCAAAATATCGACTTTAAACGAGACTGTTGAAACACCTGGACCATCAACTTGCTTGTCATTAGCCTGCCTCGTTTTACTGATCATACGCAGAACAAGCTCTAGAGTATCGAATCAATTGAGAGATATAAACACCATATGCAGGTGATAATGGGAAATTGCTACATAAATATTAGAATTTGAAGATGGAAAAGCTGAAATCTTAAGTTGAGTTGTTAGTTTGCCGTTAATATCTAATGTTGATAAAATATCTAGGTATGAAGCAGAAGTTGACGACTCTGTGATGTCTTTTATTTCGAATTCACGGGGATATATCGAATCGCCATATGAATGAAAATTATTAGTGTTAATAGACAAAACATCGTCGATATATCTAAATGTTGCAAAATTGGAGGCCACTGCAAGATATCTTTTCTTCTCGCTTAGAAGTTTTTGAATAAATTCTGCTTCATAAGAATACCAAAACAGGTCAGCTAACAAAGAGGCACAATTCGAGCCCATGGGAATTCCAACAGATTGGAAGACCTAATCACCAAAGACTAAGAAGGTATTATCCATGAGGAAATGCAGCATATTTTTAATGTAATTAACCTTGTGCAAATCATCACGTTTTCCATTGTAATTGATCGCCTCACATGCCCACTAAATTAGACAGTTATTACTTATATATGAATTTTAGAAAATGAATAAAAAATTCAACTATTTCTTATACTTCATTGATATTAAACATTTTAAAACAATCTAACTATAGTAAATGTGTCCTTAGTTTGTATAAATAGCGATGTGTTTGGAAAACACGTTGGTCCAAGGCGAATATTTAAGATGCGCTTATAATTAAAACACAACGCCATATTGATTGCAGCGTGCTCCTATGTAACAGGACATATGGAGGCCAAAGGCCACGCTCGATTTATCATGACAGTCAGAGAAAGACAACACTTGATGTGATATAACATTGAAATATGACTAAACATGACATATCATAATAAAGAAACAAAAACCTCAAATTACAGTGACGGCAGAGTTACTTTTCGCGTTCTTGGATGGTTTATTTAAAACAATAATATAACTCCCACGAAAATTATCGTAATTTCAACATATGACAAGTTCTAGACACACAGCATCATGAGCAGTCAATTTTATAATCCACAACACCTCTAACACTCTCCATCAGTTCATCATGACAATGCCATGTATATCGTTTTTTAGAGTAATTCCAGATTACGAATAGGGATTGGATCCAGACGACTCGGTAACTCGGAGGGCGACATGATGTCCAGATTGATTTCCCGGGGGCCTAGCTCAGGCACACTCGTCAGCTGGGAGGTGTCAAAGTTGACCGGAGACTCTCCTAACGGGGCGTTTCCGTACTGTCCCACAATGCTGGAGATCTGATTCTCTAGAGACATGAAAGATGGAGGGCGCCTGTACGGGATAAAAAAAGGAAGTGTTGAAACAAAATGTATTTTTGAAACATGGATGTCTTCAAACAATGAAACCCTAACGTAATTACTGAATGTTGATCTTGATATACGAAATTGATGTAAAGCTTTGACGTTGAATTTTCACTTGACTGCACATTTATATCGTTACAAATTATAATGATGGTCAGTTCCTCATGAATGCGCCATACATAGTTGTGAACAATGCGCGTATGAATCTTGATAAATATAGTACGTCTATTTTAAAGCAATACAAGCTGTAACTGACGGTAAAATAAATAAATAAAAAAAAAAAAATAAATAAAAGAACAAATAGTCAACATATATGTGATTGAATATATATAACTTAATAGAATCAGAGTGAATCTGAAGCAATAAACCCGTCAAATTAGCAAAAAATGTTAATTCATGAATCATTGTCATCCTGTCAGTAATTCCTTCTCGTAACCTCCGATGTGCATTGACCTTGGAGGTCACCAGTTCGGAAAAAAGCAAAAGAGAAGCACTGAGCACGTGTTAGATTTGTAAACAGTTTAACATGCCAATTTTATAGAAAATTCACAATCAAAATTTCATTTGAGTGGCACATTTGCGTAATTATTACCTTTTTACACTTACATAGTATTTCTAGTCATTCATGAAACAACGTAATATTTTAAAACAAACGACACGTGTAGTTACTCGCGTCAGTTTCTGTCTTTGAATATGGCCTCGGTCTTAGCAACCCGATTATGTTCGGCAATCATCGTTCCCATGTCCGTGTATACGACACAATGGCGGTTTATATGAATCCTTCATTGAAGGTGTGCTCTCAAACAATATTCCCTTGTTTATTTTGCAGAATATTTCTTCAGATCTTGGGGATTATATTAGTTATACCGGTAGGTGTTATTTGGTGAATAATTGGATAGTTGAAAAAATACCGTTAGTTACAGCTTGTATTGCTTTAACGACTTGGAATACCGACATAAAATGATAGCAGAATAAAAATATAAGAAATAGAAAATACACAAGGGTATAAGCTGCAGCGCTTCACGCGGGCCTACTTTTCATGAAGTATGACAGCGCAAAACGTCATAATTCACACCCTCATGTATTTTTCAAAACCTGAAATTTATATTTTTTCAAAATGGCCGAGGTTAGCAACTTGATCTTTGACCTGGCATAATACCATGTACTTAATCTTATAAAGGACTGGCAATGTTCCTGTAACTGTTTGTCCAGATTCTATTTCGCATACCAGTGTTAAATAAATAACAGACAATACAGTTTTACGGCATTGAAAACAAACACGTTTTATAGATTGAAAGTTGTATTTCTACATTTAGACCAGTTTGCGTAGAAATTATGATGATTACAACACACGAGTAAATTAGATTCGACGAATTTGCGAAATATTCTGAATATGTATTATGGAACAGCAAATAAACACAAACGAAAGTTAAAATCATGAGAGAGAGAGAGAGAGAGAGAGAGAGAGAGAGAGAGAGAGAGAGAGAGGGGTATTTCCACTTTTCTGAAATACCTACGTGGATCTATCGATGATGACTGCGGTGGTAATGGTGGCAGCGAGCAACCCAGCAGCAACCAGTACAACGGTTGCAATGATGATGTTTGTGTTCGACTCAGCAACATTAGCTGAAAATGAATGAGAGAAAAAATGTTCAAATCTGCAGCCATGAAAATGAAAGACAAAAATTGAAAAAAGATGACAATTTTCAGCGCTGAAAATGAGACACGTGACTGTTATAAACTTGCAATCTGACCTCAAGTTAGATATTCATATTTCTATTGAAATTCAAAACAAATTAAAGTATTGATAATTTTATTGTATTATATTGTTTATTACCAAGAACCGTTTAACGTTTTTACATGAGAAAACAAATATAACCAAAAGTTATACGTAAGATTGATATTTGTAACTAATGAAAATAAAATATAATGTGGTAAAAATTGGGGATAACCTCAGCATTATAAAATCTAACCTTCTAAGAACTTTCCTTGAAAGATTTTCAGAATCTATGATTGATAAAACTGTTTTTAAAAAATCATGATATTCATGTATAACTTTCTCCGGATATTTGGAGTACTCTCTTACCTTAAAAGATATTATCTACTTAAATGAATAAGCTACAGGAAACTAACATACCTGGGGTTGTTATCTGCAGTACCGGAAGTTCTGTCGGACAGGCGGAAACCCCTTGCGGGAGAGCATCGGGATCTAAATATCACAATGTCATACATTAGTTAATTATCTTGTTTAAATTTGATACAAACAGGTTTCAACAGAATGAAGCATTCTGTCATGATATCGATTAAGAAATCAATTTCATTTTTGAAAATACGTTAGCGCTTCATGAGAAGTACGCAGGTGTGAAGCGTTGCAGTTCATACCCTCATGTATTTATAAAAAGAAATTTACTTTCTATATATAGTTACACTCTACTCTTATTTCTGTCACAATCACCAGTCGTTAAAATAGACGGACTATATTTATCAAGATTCATACGCACATTGTTCACATGTGCATTGCATTTATGAAGAAATGGCTATCATTACAACTATGAAAAATATAAAAGGCAAATACTTTGAATTCATGCAGCTTTGCAATTTTGCTGATATTTTTTTTTAATGCAAAGTAGACTCCATTAGTAATTGATTATTAACTTTAAAACCAGTGTTCATTAATTGCTCTTAATTTCAATTCCTTTTGATTAGGGGGTAGGGAAATATGTTCCTTGAAACTGGGCTTTAAAACGTCATATATTTTGAAATGCTTATTAATATCGATAGATAACCATTGCCAAATTTCTTTATATTATTGATTAAAAAATGGTTAATCTTCGTTTTTCACACATTAACCTCATTTGCAATTGATCACAGAGTGAACATTTTCTCTTCATTTTGGTCTGTAAACATACCCCCCCCCCCCCCCCCCCCCCCCCGTGAAACAACAGAAAGTTTGGTATAAATTTGCTAAATAACAATTCATAATACCTGCAAAAAGGAATTTGTGTTTCACGGAGGATAGGGAGATGTTTTAAAAATATTTTTTGTTTTCCACCGATTCCTATAGTAAAATACGCGATTTTCAACCAAATCATAGAGTTATCTCTCTTTGTTTTGTCAAATAAATTTCTATATTGACATACCAAATCATTTGAAAATGATAACTTTTTAATAATTGACCAGAAGGTACATGTAGGCGGTAAAACAATACTATAGTTAGCAGTTCTTTGGGAATGACATTTACCGAGAATGAGGGATGAGGGAGACACTTATTTAGTTTGAGGGATTAAGGAGACATTTACCGAGTTTGAGGGATTAAGGAGATATTTACCTAGTTTGAGGGATTAAGGAGACATTTACCTAGTTTGAGGGATTAAGGAGACATTTACCGAGTTTGAGGGATTAAGGAGACATTTACCGAGTTTGAGGGATTAAGGAGACACGTACCTAGTTTGAGGGATAAAAGAGACATTTACCTAGTTTGAAGGATTAAGGAGACATTTACTTAGTGTGAGGGATTAAGGAGACACATACCTAGTTTGAGGGAATAAGGATACACTTACTTAGTTTAAGGGATTAAGGAGACATTTACTTAGTTTGAGGAATTAAGGAGACATTTAAGTAGTTTGAGGGATTAAGGATACACGTACCTAGTTTGAAGGATTAAGGAGACACTTGCCTAGTTTTGAGGGGATTAAGGACACACGTACATAGTTTGAGGGATTAAGGAGACATTTACCGAGTTTGAGGGATTAAGGAGACACGTACCTAGTTTGAGGGATAAAAGAGACATTTACCTAGTTTGAAGGATTAAGGAGACATTTACTTAGTGTGAGGGATTAAGGAGACACATACCTAGTTTGAGGGAATAAGGATACACTTACTTAGTGTAAGGGATTAAGGAGACATTTACTTAGTTTGAGGAATTAAGGAGACATTTACCTAGTTTGAGGGATTAAGGAGACACGTACCTAGTTTGAAGGATTAAGGAGACACTTGCCTAGTTTTGAGGGGATTAAGGACACACGTACCTAGTTTGAGGGATTAAGGAGACATTTACCTAGTTTGAGGGATTAAGGAGATACTTGTCTAGTTTTGGGGATTACTGAGACACTTACCTAGTTTGAGGGATTAAGGAGACACCTGCCTAGTTTTGGGGGATTACTGAGAAACTTACCTAGTTTGAGGGGATTAAGGAGACACGTACCTAGTTTGAGGGATAAAGGAGATATTTACCGAGTTTGAGGGATTAAGGAGACACGTACCTAGTTTGAGGGATTAAGGAGACATTTACCGAGTTTGAGGGACTAAGGAGACATTTACCTACTTTGAGGGATTAAGGAGACATTTAACTAGTTTGAGGGATTAAGGAGACATTTACCTAGTTTGATGGATTAAGGAGATATTTACCTAGAAACATTTACCCAGTTTGAGGGATTAAGGACACATTTACCGAGTTTCAGGGACTAAGGAGACACTTACCTAGTTTGAGGGATTAAGGAGACATTTACCTAGTTTGACGAATTAAGGAGACACTTACCGAGTTTGAGGGATTAAGGAGACATTTACCGAGTTTGAGAGATTAAGGAGACATTTACTTAGTTTGAGGGATTAAGGAGATATTTACCTAGAAACATTTACCCAGTTTGAGGGATTAAGGACACATTTACCGAGTTTCAGGGACTAAGGAGACACTTACCTAGTTTGAGGGATTAAGGAGACATTTACCTAGTTTGACGAATTAAGGAGACACTTACCGAGTTTGAGGGATTAAGGAGACATTTACCGAGTTTGAGAGATTAAGGAGACATTTACTTAGTTTGAGGGATTAAGGAGACACGTACCTAGTTTGAGGGATAAAGGAGACATTTACTTAGTTTGAGGGATTAAGGAGACATTTACCTAGTTTGAAGGATTAAGGATACACGTACCTAGTTTGAAGGATTAAGGAGACACTTGTCTAGTTTTGAGGCGATTAAGGAAACACGTGCCTAGTTTGAGGGATTAAGGAGACATTTATCTAGTCTGAGGGATTAAGGATAAACGTATCTAATTTGAGGAATTAAGGAGACATTTACTTAGTTTGAGGGATTAAGGAGACATTTACCTAGTTTGAGGGATTAAGGATACACGTACCTAGTTTGAAGGATTAAGGAGACATTAACCTAGTTTTGAGGTGATTAAGGAGACACGTACCTAGTTTGAGGGATTAAGGAGACACTTGCCTAGTTTTGGGGGGATTACTGAGACACTTACCTAGTTTCTTACCTAGTTTGAGAGATTAAGGAGACACTTGTCTAGTTTTGGGGAGATTACTGAGACACTTACCTAGTTTGAGGGATTAAGGAGACACCTGCCTAGTTTGGGGGGATTAAGGAGACACATACCTAGTTTGAGGGATTAAGGAGACATTTATCTAGTCTGAGGGATTAAAGATACACATACCTAATTTGAGGGATTAAGGAGACATTTACTTAGTTTGAGAGATTAAGGATACATTTACCTAGTTTGAGGAATTAAGGAGACACGTACCTAGTTTGAAGGATTAAGGAGACACTTGGCTAGATTTGAGGGGATTCAGGAGACACGTACCTAGTTTGAGGGATTAAGGAGACATTTACCTAGTTTGAGGGATTAAGGAGACGTATACCGAGTTTGAGGGATTAAGGAGACATTTACTTAGTTTGAGGGATTAAGGAGACATTTACCGAGTATGAGTGACTAAGGAGACATTTACCTAGTTTGAGCGATTAAGGAGACTTTTACCTAGTTTGAGGGATTAAGGAGACACCTAGTTTGAGGGATTAAGGAGACATTTACCCAGTTTGAGGGATTAAGGAAACATTTACCGAGTTTGAGAGATTAAGGAGACACTTATTTAGTTTGAGGGATAAAGGATACATGTACCTAGTTTGAGGGATTAAGGAGACACGTACCTAGTTTGAGGGATAAAGGATACATTTACCTAGTTTGAAGTATTAAAGAGACATTTACTTAGTTTGAGGGATAAAAGAGACACGTACCTAGTTTAAGGGATTAAGGAGACATTTACTTAGTTTGAGGGATTAAGGAGACATTTACCGAGTTTGAGGGATTAAGGAGACACGTACCTAGTTTGAAGGATTAAGGAAACATTTGCCTAGTTTTGAACGGATTAAGGAGACACGTACCTAGTTTGAGGGATTAAGGAGACATTTATCTAGTCTGAGGGATTAAGGATACACGTACCTAATTTGAGGGATTAAGGAGATATTTACTTTGTTTGAGGGATTAAGGAGACATTTACCTAGTTTGAAGGATTAAGGATACATGTACCTAGTTTGAAGGATTAAGAAAACACTTGCCTAGTTTTGAGGGGATTAAGGAGACATTTACCTAGTTTGAGGGATTAAGGAGACACTTGTCTAGTTTTGGGGGGATTACTGAGACACTTTCCTAGTTTCTTACCTAGTTTGAGAGATTAAGGAGACACTTGTCTAGTTTTTGAGGGATTACTGAGACACTTACCTAATTTGAGGGATTTAGGAGACACCTGCCTAGTTTGGGGGGTGGGGGGGTTGGGTTAGGAGACACTTACCTAGTTTGAGGGATTAAGGAGACACTTGCCTAGTTTGGGGGTGGGGGGGGGGGTACTGAGACACTTACCTAGTTTGAGGGATTGAGGAGACACTTGCCTAGTTTTGGGGGGATTACTGAGACACTTACCTAGTTTGAGGGATTGAGGAGACACCTGCCTAGTTTTGGGGATGATTAAGGAGACAATTGCCTAGTTTTGAGGGGATTAAGGAGACACGTACCTAGTTTGAGGGATTAAGGAGATACTTGCTTAGTTTTGGGGGGATTACTGAGACACTTACCTAGTTTGAGGGATTAAGGAGACACCTGCCTAGTTGGGGGGGATTAAGGAGACACATACCTAGTTTGAGGGATTAAGGAGACATTTATCTAGTCTGAGGGATTAAAGATACACATACCTAATTTGAGGGATTAAGGAGACATTTACTTAGTTTGAGAGATTAAGGATACATTTACCTAGTTTGAGGAATTAAGGAGACACGTACCTAGTTTGAAGGATTAAGGAGACACTTGGCTAGATTTGAGGGGATTCAGGAGACACGTACCTAGTTTGAGGGATTAAGGAGACATTTACCTAGTTTGAGGGATTAAGGAGATGTATACCGAGTTTGAGGGATTAAGGAGACATTTACTTAGTTTGAGGGATTAAGGAGACATTTACCGAGTATGAGTGACTAAGGAAACATTTACCTAGTTTGAGCGATTAAGGAGACTTTTACGTAGTTTGAGGGATTAAGGAGACACCTAGTTTGAGGGATTAAGGAGACATTTACCCAGTTTGAGGGATTAAGGAAACATTTACCGAGTTTGAGAGATTAAGGAGACACTTATTTAGTTTGAGGGATAAAGAATACATGTACCTAGTTTGAGGGATTAAGGAGACACGTACCTAGTTTGAGGGATAAAGGATACATTTACCTAGTTTGAAGTATTAAAGAGACATTTACTTAGTTTGAGGGATTAAGGAGACACGTACCTAGTTTAAGGGATTAAGGAGACATTTACTTAGTTTGAGGGATTAAGGAGACATTTACCGAGTTTGAGGGATTAAGGAGACACGTACCTAGTTTGAAGGATTAAGGAAACATTTGCCTAGTTTTGAGCGGATTAAGGAGACACGTACCTAGTTTGAGGGATTAAGGAGACATTTACCTAGAATGAGGGATGAAGGAGACACTTATTTAGTTTGAGGGATTAAGGAGACATTTACCGAGTTTGAGGGATTAAGGAGATATTTACCTAGTTTGAGGGATTAAGGAGACATTTACCTAGTTTGAGGGATTAAGGAGACATTTACCGAGTTTGAGGGATTAAGGAGACATTTACCGAGTTTGAGGGATTAAGGAGACACGTACCTAGTTTGAGGGATAAAAGAGACATTTACCTAGTTTGAAGGATTAAGGAGACATTTACTTAGTGTGAGGGATTAAGGAGACACATACCTAGTTTGAGGGAATAAGGATACACTTACTTAGTTTAAGGGATTAAGGAGACATTTACTTAGTTTGAGGAATTAAGGAGACATTTAAGTAGTTTGAGGGATTAAGGATACACGTACCTAGTTTGAAGGATTAAGGAGACACTTGCCTAGTTTTGAGGGGATTAAGGACACACGTACATAGTTTGAGGGATTAAGGAGACATTTACCGAGTTTGAGGGATTAAGGAGACACGTACCTAGTTTGAGGGATAAAAGAGACATTTACCTAGTTTGAAGGATTAAGGAGACATTTACTTAGTGTGAGGGATTAAGGAGACACATACCTAGTTTGAGGGAATAAGGATACACTTACTTAGTGTAAGGGATTAAGGAGACATTTACTTAGTTTGAGGAATTAAGGAGACATTTACCTAGTTTGAGGGATTAAGGAGACACGTACCTAGTTTGAAGGATTAAGGAGACACTTGCCTAGTTTTGAGGGGATTAAGGACACACGTACCTAGTTTGAGGGATTAAGGAGACATTTACCTAGTTTGAGGGATTAAGGAGATACTTGTCTAGTTTTGGGGATTACTGAGACACTTACCTAGTTTGAGGGATTAAGGAGACACCTGCCTAGTTTTGGGGGATTACTGAGAAACTTACCTAGTTTGAGGGGATTAAGGAGACACGTACCTAGTTTGAGGGATAAAGGAGATATTTACCGAGTTTGAGGGATTAAGGAGACACGTACCTAGTTTGAGGGATTAAGGAGACATTTACCTAGTTTGAGGGATTAAGGAGACACGTACCTAGTTTGAGGGATAAAGGAGATATTTACCGAGTTTGAGGGATTAAGGAGACATTTACCTAGTTTGAGGGATTAAGGAGACACGTACCTAGTTTGAGGGATAAAGGAGATATTTACCGAGTTTGAGGGATTAAGGAGACACGTACCTAGTTTGAGGGATTAAGGAGACATTTACCTAGTTTGAGGGATTAAGGAGACACGTACCTAGTTTGAGGGATAAAGGAGACATTTACCGAGTTTGAGGGATTAAGGAGACACGTACCTAGTTTGAGGGATTAAGGAGACATTTAACTAGTTTGAGGGATTAAGGAGACATTTACCTAGTTTGAGGGATTAAGGAGATACTTGTCTAGTTTTGGGGATTACTGAGACACTTACCTAGTTTGAGGGATTAAGGAGACACCTGCCTAGTTTTGGGGGATTACTGAGAAACTTACCTAGTTTGAGGGGATTAAGGAGACACGTACCTAGTTTGAGGGATAAAGGAGATATTTACCGAGTTTGAGGGATTAAGGAGACACGTACCTAGTTTGAGGGATTAAGGAGACATTTACCGAGTTTGAGGGACTAAGGAGACATTTACCTACTTTGAGGGATTAAGGAGACATTTAACTAGTTTGAGGGATTAAGGAGACATTTACCTAGTTTGATGGATTAAGGAGATATTTACCTAGAAACATTTACCCAGTTTGAGGGATTAAGGACACATTTACCGAGTTTCAGGGACTAAGGAGACACTTACCTAGTTTGAGGGATAAAGGAGACATTTACCTAGTTTGACGAATTAAGGAGACACTTACCGAGTTTGAGGGATTAAGGAGACATTTACCGAGTTTGAGAGATTAAGGAGACATTTACTTAGTTTGAGGGATTAAGGAGACATTTACTTAGTTTGAGGGATTAAGGAGACATTTACCTAGTTTGAAGGATTAAGGATACACGTACCTAGTTTGAAGGATTAAGGAGACACTTGTCTAGTTTTGAGGCGATTAAGGAAACACGTGCCTAGTTTGAGGGATTAAGGAGACATTTATCTAGTCTGAGGGATTAAGGATAAACGTATCTAATTTGAGGAATTAAGGAGACATTTACTTAGTTTGAGGGATTAAGGAGACATTTACCTAGTTTGAGGGATTAAGGATACACGTACCTAGTTTGAAGGATTAAGGAGACATTAACCTAGTTTTGAGGTGATTAAGGAGACACGTACCTAGTTTGAGGGATTAAGGAGACACTTGCCTAGTTTTGGGGGGATTACTGAGACACTTACCTAGTTTCTTACCTAGTTTGAGAGATTAAGGAGACACTTGTCTAGTTTTGGGGAGATTACTGAGACACTTACCTAGTTTGAGGGATTAAGGAGACACCTGCCTAGTTGGGGGGGATTAAGGAGACACATACCTAGTTTGAGGGATTAAGGAGACATTTATCTAGTCTGAGGGATTAAAGATACACATACCTAATTTGAGGGATTAAGGAGACATTTACTTAGTTTGAGAGATTAAGGATACATTTACCTAGTTTGAGGAATTAAGGAGACACGTACCTAGTTTGAAGGATTAAGGAGACACTTGGCTAGATTTGAGGGGATTCAGGAGACACGTACCTAGTTTGAGGGATTAAGGAGGCATTTACCTAGTTTGAGGGATTAAGGAGACGTATACCGAGTTTGAGGGATTAAGGAGACATTTACTTAGTTTGAGGGATTAAGGAGACATTTACTTAGTTTGAGGGATTAAGGAGACATTTACCGAGTATGAGTGACTAAGGAGACATTTACCTAGTTTGAGCGATTAAGGAGACTTTTACCTAGTTTGAGGGATTAAGGAGACACCTACTTTGAGGGATTAAGGAGACATTTACCCAGTTTGAGGGATTAAGGAAACATTTACCGAGTTTGAGAGATTAAGGAGACACTTATTTAGTTTGAGGGATAAAGGATACATGTACCTAGTTTGAGGGATTAAGGAGACACGTACCTAGTTTGAGGGATAAAGGATACATTTACCTAGTTTGAAGTATTAAAGAGACATTTACTTAGTTTGAGGGATTAAGGAGACACGTACCTAGTTTAAGGGATTAAGGAGACATTTACTTAGTTTGAGGGATTAAGGAGACATTTACCGAGTTTGAGGGATTAAGGAGACACGTACCTAGTTTGAAGGATTAAGGAAACATTTGCCTAGTTTTGAGCGGATTAAGGAGACACGTACCTAGTTTGAGGGATTAAGGAGACATTTATCTAGTCTGAGGGATTAAGGATACACGTACCTAATTTGAGGGATTAAGGAGATATTTACTTTGTTTGAGGGATTAAGGAGACATTTACCTAGTTTGAAGGATTAAGGATACATGTACCTAGTTTGAAGGATTAAGAAAACACTTGCCTAGTTTTGAGGGGATTAAGGAGACATTTACCTAGTTTGAGGGATTAAGGAGACACTTGTCTAGTTTTGGGGGGATTACTGAGACACTTACCTAGTTTCTTACCTAGTTTGAGAGATTAAGGAGACACTTGTCTAGTTTTTGAGGGATTACTGAGACACTTACCTAATTTGAGGGATTTAGGAGACACCTGCCTAGTTTGGGGGTTGGGGGGTTGGGTTAGGAGACACTTACCTAGTTTGAGGGATTAAGGAGACACTTGCCTAGTTTGGGGGGGGGGGTTACTGAGACACTTACCTAGTTTGAGGGATTGAGGAGACACTTGCCTAGTTTTGGGGGGGATTACTGAGACACTTACCTAGTTTGAGGGATTGAGGAGACACCTGCCTAGTTTTGGGGATGATTAAGGAGACAATTGCCTAGTTTTGAGGGGATTAAGGAGACACGTACCTAGTTTGAGGGATTAAGGAGATACTTGCTTAGTTTTGGGGGGATTACTGAGACACTTACCTAGTTTGAGGGATTAAGGAGACACCTGCCTAGTTGGGGGGGATTAAGGAGACACTTACCTAGTTTTGGTACTAAGGATGGCACGAGGCTACAGAGGTAATCAAAGGAATCCACGTAATACACATAATAGGAATCTGGATCATTAGCTATTCCCTGAATCTCCATGTTCCTCTTGGAATCTTTTCCTATCCCAATGGCAAACACCTCAGCGTTTAAATCAGACCTTAGCGCGTCAGCTGTTGAAACAGTCAGAGGGTAATTTGTGGACTGCCCATCTGTCATCACGAGAACTGCTTTCATGCTGTTATTTCGGGCTCCGCGCATAGATATAAATGACGTAGTTTTCACGTACGTAAGTGCGTCAAAAGTGTAAGTTCCGCCGCCAGTTCTAAGTTTCGATTTTAGCCTTTCAATAGCGTCCAGAAGAGTCACATTGGTGACGTAATCATCTAAATCAAATTGCTCCGTGACGTCACTGGCATAGGTCACTACGGCTACCTGGATGTCCTGTGATCCTATTGTTAACCATTTTGTGACGTTGTAGATGAAATCTATGGCTTCTATCAGGTCCGAACCGTCCACACTGTCTGATGTGTCGATCACCAGCACAATATCTGATTTAGAAAACACAACATTACAGTCACTTTATTTACCGATGATTAGGGCAATCACACGGCTCAACGTAAAAACATATTTCGATTCGAGGGAAACCATAAAGAACTTGAGCAACGAACCATGAAAAATTCCACATTCTTAGATTTCAATGAATTTTACCAAAAAATGCTTTATAGGAAATACGATGAGATTTAATTTTGAAATTGGTCGGGTTGCCAATTGATGTGTATTCTATTACACCGAACAATCCCAAGAGATATAGATGAACATGTGAAGATAATGAACAGTGATCAATCTCATAACTCCTATAAAAGATACAACATTAAGAGTAGGGAAAGCACGGACCCATGGACATACCAGAGGTTAGATCAGGTGCTTAGGAGGAGTAATATACCCCCGTTGACAGGTCACACCCGTCGTGAGCCCTATCTATTTTGAATACCGCTATATCAATGAATTGTGATTATGGAAAATTTACTAAAATTCCGATCTCTTTCTATGTTAGATAGGAAATATTTCATGACAGAACAATTTAAAACAGAATATGTACATTCCAACATTATTATTTACATGAAAAGCTTATAAATGTTTTGTTCAATACGGGACTTTCGAGATACGGATCCACTCTGACTTTTATCGCGGGTTAATTTCTAGGGCGTGCCACTTCCGGATTACAATAACAACCAAGTAAACAAGCATGGAATACTTCAATTACTATCAAATTCCTCTATTAAAATGTTCGTTTTCAAAGAAAGGAATCACTACAACCATTTTATGAGAAAATGCATTTGATTAAATTATGTGAGTTGGCGAGGAAATTGAGGATATCGGTAAAACTTCACGCCTTCCAGCCAAGGATACGCGTCTAAATGCGTCTTTTTCCTTCCATCTAATTTACACCCAGGTACTAAGCACCAATAGTGACTTGAATCATCATCGTGAGACTGCGCATAGCTTTTTACGGAGCGTCTGCTAGCGAAACACCAGTTGCGTCGATATCAACTTTACCCTACAATTGCTTACTATCATGTGACCGCGGTGTATAAACGTCAAGTCTAATCGGTCGTTCCGGCACATCCCGAAAGTTCCGTATTGACAATCATTAGCAATGACACCACAATGCCATAATTAACAAAACTACTGACTCAAAATACGACGTAAAATCTCTATCAGATAGCGTGCTATGCATAGCTTCACTACGGAGCGCAGCAAGTCTATACGGTAGAGATCCCACCTCATATTTTGAATCAGTATTACAAATACGCCCTCTGGTGAGAGATCGAAAGCACCCATGACTATTTCGTGACTGTTTTTAATTTGTTGACTAACAAGCACGGATACTTCTAAGATATGACTGTTACATCTTGTTGACTAACAAGCACAGATACTTCAAGGATATGGCTCTTCCATTATGTTGACTAACAGGCATGGATACTTCTAGGTAAGTATTTTTAAATGAGATGTAAATATAAACGACAATGTTTTTATTTATTTCCATTGTGCCGGGGCATACAATACACAAAGATGTGCAGACAATAATATTCCTATACGTATCACGGCATTACACGATAGACGTTTGGTGCTTAAAACTGCTTTTGATATCCGAGAATCGTGATCATTGAACATTCTAGAGCTGAAACGATTCATCGAAATATCGATACTGTTTCATATAAACGCTCGATTCAATGTTCGATTCATTGCCTCGATCTTTGGTTCAAATCGTTTTTTGGAATTGGGTGTGGTAAAATTCACCTGGCTTGATCGGTACTTCTCATTTTTACATGTACGAGGGACAAAATGGTGTCCGATAACGGTCAGACTATTGCTAGCCTCGAGTCTGACAAAAATCATATCGAATTTAATCAGTTTAAACTACAGAGCCAACAAACATCTTACCGTTTGGCAGTTTGGATACAGTTTACTTTTGAAATTGACTGTGAATTTTTTGAACTAAATTTTTCTTCGACGTTATTATTGGTTTCTTTATTAAAACGTATCGTATTTAAAATATTGAATCGTGGTATAAGTACTGCAATATGTCTCATATCGTGAAGGGGTTGTATCGTTTCAGCCCCAGAACATTCTATAGCTGTTCCTTCCAAATTCCTCGTAACAACACCCAATACAATCAGGTGATGACAAACTAGAGAAATAATCGCACCAAACCGTCATTTGAGGTCAATAGTTTTGAAAACCTTTACCCGTTTAATACAATATAGTTTAAAGGCAGGTTTAAATCTTGAACAGAAAGATGAATCATTCATACATGTTGTGAAGTGCTTTAGTTCTCCCTCTTTTTTATCCTCGATTTCCTCTTATAGCAAATCACAGTTATAGCGAGCCTCCAGGGCCAGCGAAAATCAGTTCGTTATAAACAGACTTCGATATATCCATTTACAAATGTTCGTTATTTTCCTCTGAATAGGGGAATACACATCACTTCGCAATAACCATGGTCGCTATAAGCGTGTTGTACTGTAATGCCCTCCATGCCCCTGATTGCTGGTCTCGCCCCCCCCCTCCTCCCATACCTCCACCCGTCTCCCCTTCTTTATTCCGTCCACCCTAAATTCTACAACCATGCTAAAGTCTAATCAAATAGTCATAATAAGTAGCGAGACACTTCACATGATTATAAACTTTCAGCGACCAAGTACATTGTATTGTGAAGAATATTTTTATTTAAATAAATACAGTGTATATTTCCGAAAAGTTATTAGTAATCCTCGAAGTCTTGTGAAGTTCCGACTTATAGAGGTAGAAGCTCCAACAGTGCGATATATCGAATGTCCCATCACGGTAAATATAGCAATTACTGTTAATTAAATAATGTATACATTTAATTGTAATACCAGATACAAGAAAACGAAGTAGAGCGAAGAGTGGTTCGTACTTTGATATCACAGAAAACGCGGCTGGTCGGATTTGAATACAAACAAGTGATAAAAATGTTCAGTCATGTCATCTACGTCATTAAAATACTGCAGAGTGATGGAAATGTTTAGTCACGTCATCAGATACCACAGACTTACCTTTGAATATAGCGCCCACTCCAACAAACAGTAAAAATAAAATAGAGATGTTTGTTTTCATGATTTTGACAGAAAAATCACTCCATTCTTAAACTTTCAACAAAGAACAGAAACCCTGTGTTGTTGGTAGTAATGATTGGTTTTGGCACCACGACGTGCAGTTTTAGGGTCACCTGAATTTTCAGCGAACAATATTGGATTAAAAATTAACAGGTTTAGAAAAGAAACAATGACCCATGTGTCTCTCTTTCAGCCGGATTATCGTAAAGTCCTTAGTAGCAGTAATAGGGCAGGATTATCCCTGCAGCGATTAAAACCGGGATATGCACATTGGATTTGTAGTGGTCGAATAAATCTGGTTTAAAGACATATGATGCCTACAAAAATTTGTAAATGTTTTGATATCACTAGAAATTTCATATTTACCGCAAATCTTACGAAACCACCTTTTTTTTTTTCTACATTATTCAAAAATCTTCACTTAAAAAATCAATGGAAAACATTAGATCTAATGACCGATTTACTTGTTGTTAAAATAAAATAATAGGAAATCTCACGTAAACACAGCAAAATCATACTCCAGTAAATGCGTCCAAAACGTTGGATATCCAATAACCTTAATCAAAATCAGTGAATTTTCGTCATCTTTTACGCGTGTAGAAATATTGTAGTATTCAAACTGACAAAGGAAATCGGAAGTTGTCTTACGCGAAATACTAGCGATAAACTGTTTTGCGGCGATTGTTTTTTGCGACCAAGATAATCTTAAACAAATGCGATACATGTACATCAATGGACTGGTTCGCGGCGTAAAATATTCTTGACAACGCGTTTCTCACGAAAATTTCTCGAACGCGAATAAGAGTTTGTGTAACAGTATTTGCTGTCGTGTCGGAGGACAATAATAAAGATAGGAATCATCACATCCGGTAAAAATACAAAGAGGGACTTTCTTTTCCATACAATATACCTGTAGAAACAATATATTTATTGACACTAATAATAATAATAATATAAATAAGCAACATAAGAACAGAAAAATATATATCATTAATGTATGACGTAGACTACAACACTCGTAGCCTGGGTGTGTTCAGTGTGCACTTAGTTCATGGGGTTATCACAGAACAACAAAGGAAAAGAATCGCCGGAAAACCATCCGAACACATTCCAGAAGGCAAGTCCGGAGCGATCCCTTCAAAAGAATTTTCCTCAAGAACCTCAGTGATGCACAATTCGGTTTAACAATCATGATATAAAGTTTTAAGTTGTGAATTCAGAAACAGTGGTTATAAAAAAACACTAACAATGACAGAGGACGAATATAGAATTAACGTGTTTCTGGTGGGAAAAGTAAAATTTTCAGGTAGTAAAACAATTGATAATCAAATTGGGCATTGTAGTATGAAAGTGCAAAAACTATAAATAAATTAATTATAAAAAATAAAATGCGCAAAATCACCAGATCTGATATCTTTAAAGTATTTCCATAACATTTACTGAAAAAAATAGCACCGAGTATTTTCTTAGAAACAGAACGCTGTTTTCGGAAATGTCTATGCTTGCCAGGCAGGTTTTCCCGGACCAAGTTGCTTGGGTAGCGAATTCTCGTAGGGTTGAATGGCGTGTCTAACTTCCTCCTCCTTTTCCTCCTGTCGAATTTTCCTCCTCAAGGTGGCTTTACGGAGGAAGTAGGCTCCTGGTATGGAGGACAACAGAAGCAGAGACGCTGTGGTCCCCACAACGATTAAAGGAATAGTTGATGCTGTGAAGAGAGAAAAAACCCCACACATCTATCATCACAAGTCAATAACTTACCATTAGTAACGAAATCGTAGCAATATTTAGAAGCAATATAAGGGTACGTACACGAGTCATCTGTCGTAGACTGCTGGCTCTGAGAGGCACCATTGGTTCCATTACCGGAAGTCGTACTATCTGTGGAAACATCTGTGGTAGGGGCGCTTGTAGCAGAGGAGGTACTGGCGGAACTGTCCGTGCTAGTGACTGCAGTGGTAGTTGTAGCCTCGGTTGTGGTGGTGGTGTCGGCGATGGTGGTTGTAGTAGCCTCGGTTGTGGTTGTGGTGTCTAGGATGGTGGTGGTAGTTGTGGCCTCAGTTGTGGTAGTGGTGTCTGGGATGGTGGTTGTAGTAGCCTCGGTTGTGGTTGTGGTGTCTAGGATGGTAGTGGTAGTAGCCTCCGTTGTGGTAGTGGTGTCTGGGATGGTGGTGGTAGTAGCCTCGGTTGTGGTGGTGGTGTCTGGGATGGTGGTGGTGTCAGCCGCGGTTGTCGGTGCATCCGTGCCTTTCTTTTTTGGACTCGGTGTCGTAGTCGTGGTTGTAACACAATCAGGCGGTAAAGTAATTGAGGTCAAAGAGGGATCTGAAGGTCAAAGAGGAATTAATGACATTTCAATTTTGACATTTCTTGATTCAAAGCGGGAAAACCGATTGTTCGTGAAAGATAAACAACTGAATTCATGGCTAGCAGGCTGCTGAAAGTTGTAAATAATTAATGCTTAATTCAGGAAAACAGAACTAAAATTCTCTTTGTTGCAATTTTTTGGAAAAAATCATGTCATTGATTAGTGGAAAATTGCTTTACCTAATTTAACAGCAAGCGTGGGGATCATATTACAGAGGTAAGTAAAGTTATCGATATCATGCTGGTAGTAAGAATCTGGGTCACTAGCAATGGCGTACAATTCCGTCTTGTCGTAGCTGACTTCAGTGCCCACCCCTACAGAGAAAACCTCCACGCCATTCTGGTGAAGATTTTCGGCAGCCGCTCGTGTGTACAGAAGATTGTCCGACCTTCCATCGGTAAGAACCACCACTGTTTTATTAATGTCAGTGCGCATGCCACTGGATGGTGATGTCAGAAGATCGTACGAGTCATTCAACGCTAAATACGTCTTGGTACCTCCGCTTGTCGTTAGAGATTTCAGATTCAGCAGTGACGTCAGAACGTCAGATAGCGTTGTTAGATTGTTAAAATCATAAAGTATTGTGGAAACGCTGGAAAATGTCACAATGGAGATTTGTATATCGCTTGAACCAATCGTAAGGTATTCAGTGATGTCGTGTAGAAATTCTGCAGAGTAGTTTAAATCTGACTGAGAAAGACTGCCCGAGATGTCAATCACATACACAATATCTGTAATTATAATATTCACATTATTACAAAACATTTCCATAATTTAAATTTAATTCATTTCAATCGTGTAATTCATACGTATTTTTGACTCACAACATTATGAAAGCACAATATCTTTGCCGGTCATCATAAGTATGATTGAAATGTGTGCTCTGAAATCGCCACAAAAATGAAGGTCTATTTTTCTTTTGACAAGAAAATTATCAGAATACTGACAACAAAACAAAGTAATTTCACGGATTTCGGCTTAACAATTATCATTTCAAATCGAATACGCATTTAACACCAATACGCCTCAACATACACAGATCTGATCATAATTACTATTAATGAAGATAATCATTACAGACTCTATGAGACTGACCGTTCTGTATACAAAAGGTGATGGTCGACAGGAAGAGGATGACTAACACCCAAACCGTTCTAGTCATCTTTTCTGGGCTCTCCCACGGACACTTGTTTTTTCCCCTCCGTCCTCAATGAACCACCGCTTCAGGGAACCCAGTCCACGTCACGAATCTCTCCAACTCTGGGGGTGCTTTTGTTTTGCTGTCAGAAAATTTTCATATATTTTGAATTTAAAGAGAAAGCTTTGTGTCTATGTGTATCATATAACCGTTATTTTTTCCCGAGGAGACCAGGGAACAATGACCAGGGTACGCAATTATGATTATTAGGTTCTTGATTGAAGTTTGTTTACTTGTCACATAAGGATACTTAAGTTATTCAGAAGAAACATTTTCACACAATACAAACTAACAACAATCAACAGAGCATTCAGTGCTAAATCGGAATGACCAATATTAACTTCTTGAATAAACATTGAAATGTTGATTTGTGGGTCACTGCATCACGGAATCGGTAATGGTGTAATTATGGGAAATGTTACCCGGTAATCAAAAATATAATTTATGACTCCTCGTTCACGCTACAATAATATTAAGATTGAGGTCGATTGTTGTGCTTTGTTAAATAGCGAAGGTGTCAGACGAGCCTTTCAGTGGTTATAAGTTCTGGGGGCTTGAGTGTTTATGCAAAGGTTTGGAGGAGATAGTTAATAGACTTCTTCAGAATAAGAGTTGTTACAGGGATATTGAGTTTGTTCAAAGTAGCGTAATGACGTCGGAAGCACGGAGGGTAACAATTCGTAACGTGGAAATCGTCAGTGATCAATTGTCATGGCGATCATCGAAGTAGGGTCAAACAGACAAGACATAACTTGAAATCAAAGTAAATAAAAAGTACAAAAACTCGTATCAAAATAAGATTATACACAAAAAGATCCATATTTTATTTTCGATAGAATTTCAGAAAAAATTTTTACGATTAAGATCAAAATTTCAAACACTAATTCTTTGATAATTCTTCACATATATTTCTGAATAAGGAATATATATATATATATATATATATATATATATATATATATATATATATATATATATATATGTTATAAAACTGGCATTCTTACTCCGGGCATAGTTGCACTTAGTTGAGCAAAAGACAGAAGCAATTTTTGTTATCTTAGTCGTAAGATTTTTTGTGCGAAAATGGCCACAGAATATTAGTAAAGTCTCAGGATTTTGTTGAATTAATTCTGTCTGTACAGCGAAATTTCAACTTTATAAAATGCTATTTTCTAAATCTTCTATATGCAATTATTTAGTTTTCTTCTGTATGAGGACATTTCAAATTTTATCTAAGTGAGCAGTTTGACGTATTCTTTTTTCAACAGCACACTTCCAAATTTTACATTTATAAGTATCTAAGAATTAATGTAAATCCAATTTCCCATTTCCCATTGTAAAGCACCCTTTGTTGTCATCTTCCGTCTCTTGAGATTTGCTATCCTTTGAACACATTTTTGCATTCGTTTTCTACCTCCCCTCCCCGACAGATGGTGCGTTGTGAAAGTTCGGATCACGCAAACACTACTCTACTTTTCAACAGCATCTTTTTTCTCTCGCTGAATATATGTACACTATCTTTTTTGCAAAGCAAACACAGCCTAATCTATCAGGATATTGACGAGTTAATCAATATGATTAACAAGTTTAATATTGTGCAAGTAAAGACATTTAAAGACGCTAATTCAGAGACAAATCTATAATCATATTTTGAAGAAAAAAGAAATACTTCATAAAGTTAACCTTTTTTAAATTAATGTATTTATCACCGAGTAGAATAATTTATCCATAACAATATATGGAAAAAAAAAATGCAGTATCTGAAAGAATACAAATTAACTTTATAATTTTTTCACTGAAATTGCAAAACTACACATTGATTTCATTTCAAATAGATCATGTATAAGTTAAAAAAAGTACAAAACCAGAAATAAAATAGAATTTAAAAAAGTTACCTGTGTGTCATATGTCCAAGGTTTGAGTATGCCGGAATTTAAAACAACTCCTGTTCTGGAACACTTGCAATTGTCTGTGACGCAAATTTTGTTTTGTAAAGTCTCTTTTAGAACTTGGAAGACGAAAACTTTTAAAATTGGTCAATACGGCAAAGCTCCGTAGAAAGTTTTCTTCAAAGAAACACTGCAATGTCACGCAGATGTATCGGCATTTAATTTAATTGACTTAGAGGTATTTTCCTCTGTTCTTCCGCGGTTTTTCTTTCATTATAATTTTGTGCTCTTTATTTTGTAAATCGACTTTATTCTTTTAAATTATGAATAGCAAAGTTGAAAAGTCAAGTGTGTTTATGATCGAAGAGAAATTAACGTTAGATCGCAATTCATTATTTTTCGAAATATAGCAAAATGCAATTTAGATATGTACTTAGCACAAAGCTGTCAGAAACATGGAGGGCAATATGTGGGAACAGCTTTCTGTTTTTGAGTGTTTGTGATTATCGCATTGAAACTTACTCAAAACGTAAAACACCGTATCATGGAATTTAGGGTTTGGTGTTTAAAATATGTTTTATATTTACAAGTCCAGCTCAAATAAAGCCAAAAATATTTTCTGCCATAATGAATGAGAGATTAAGTGTCATTTTTGATACACAGTTTGCATTCAAGGCTGTTTTAGACTATTTGTTTGACAAGGAATAATTAACGAAGCTACTGCAAAAAGTAACACATTATTTTTGTGTTTTTGTAAAAAGCTTAGGATAAAATAGGTAGGAACGTATATTTCTTAACGAAGCATATATTACATGTTAAACACAATCAGTTGTGAGGATTTTTTAGTTGTCACGAGGGTTTGATGCAGGGGGAATCACTCTCCCCACACCTACTTGTAGTCTTAATGCATGTACACTTGGAATTTTGTGTGTACTTATAGAAATAAGGGAAAATCTAAATGTGGACAAAACGAAATTAAAAAAGGGACTATAGTTGGTAATATGACAATGCATTGATTGATATTTCAGAAGATCTTGGTGTTAATTTGAATTTCAATGATAAACACAAAACAAAAAGCGTCAAGGTCTGAGAATTACATCCGGGGATCGAGTTCATGTAGATTTTTGTAAAAAAGATTTGATGTATTCAAAAAAAAAAAAAAAAAAAAAAAAAAAAAAAAAAATAGAAAGAAGAAAAAAAAGAAAGAAAGAAAAAAGAATAATAATACTGTAGCTATGATGATCTTTTACGAATGTGGACGCACATAACTGCATTTTAACAGCAAATATAGAATCTCGAATTACTGGGGGCAGTCGCACAAAGTTAACACTATATGAATGTCCAAGTTAATGGCCTGTTAACATTCAGTTAAAGTTAATTAACCGTGCAACTGGGTCATGGTTGTAATTGAAAAAGACGAATATAATTGTATTTTTGAAAAGCACATACCTAGAAATGCTAGAAGTGTGCTATTCAAAATAAGTTACTTGTTGGTTGTCGTAAAAGATTTAATATTTCAGATTTGGATATACATGTATATATGTAATTGTGATCATAATATAAACGGAAAACATTTTTCTAAAAGTGATTCAGGAAGGAAATTTTGTTTGAGACTTCACCAAAGTGGTGTTATTTGTATGAGTTTTTGAAGATGGATTTGTCCAAGTTCATCATGTCTTAATTACAGCAAATCTGATTAATTACACCCGTATTTAATGAAACCACGACTAAAGAAACATGTGTATTCAACACAGTAGATAATGTCATTTTATCTTTACATGAAAAATAATATGATATTCCAAGAAATAAAAAAACCTCGTACATTACGTTAACGGACAGAAATAGAAAATGCATATTAATTTAATTAGTCTGTCCATTTTAGAATGGTCTTAGAGAAATTTGTCTAAAGAAACACAGAAACCTTTCATTTTTAAGCTTATTCAAATGCTATCAGCTGAAAATGTCACCGAATTGGGTAAATTGGGACAATATCTGTAAAGAAGAATAATACATCATCAGAATGGCTGACTTTCTACAGAAACGTGAATGTCAGCAATACATGTATATTCCTTTTAAATCTAATTGCTTAGCTGGGTAGCTCAGTAGGTTAATGTGTAGACTGCTGATCTTTAGATCGTGGATTCGAGTCTAGCAGGGATTTTAATTTTTTACAGATTACTTTCTACTAAGACTACATTTTTGCACTAAATGAAGTAAATTTGAAAGTTTCAAAGTAATATACACTGTAGTCCATATTCTCCATCTATATCATATTTCTCTGGTGTGTTATTCATCTTAACAGTGCTCCAGTACAAAAACAGATTAGGAGGCCATCCTCAAGCTAACAACCTTTATAAAGAATGCTGGCGTAAAGCATCGCAGCTCTTGTCCTTATGAAAGGTGAAGATAACGAACAGCGATCCATCTCATAACTCCTATAAGCAATACAAAATAGAGAGTTGGGCAAACACGGACCCCTGGACATACCAGAGGCGGGATCAGGTGCCTAGGAGAAGTAAGCATCCCCTGTCGACCGGTCACACCCGCCGTGAGCCCAATATCTTGATTAAGTAAACGGAGCAATCCGCAGTTAAAAAATCAGTGCGTATAGAACTGCCTAACAACCGATATGAAACACGTCAGACAGCATTTGACCAAAAGATAGGTTCTCGTGTAATTTATTTCTTATATGAATAAGTTACATGTATGTCATCACATCCCTGGGTGATGGAATTTGTAACAATACTGTTTAGAATTTAGCCACATTGTGCAGTGAAACAGAAAATAGATATGTAAGTGTCATTAAATCAGAGAAAAACTGTTTAAAAAACAGCATTTCAAAGACACGCCTTACCGTACGTTAAGTACAGCGGTTATACGTCATCAAACATTTTAACGTATATCAGAATTGTTTCCATTAGTCTTTGTGAATGTCTCACTAAAATCACACAAGCTGTACCAACAGTGACATTGTAAAACAATTTCACAGATTAAAATACTATTTTATTAACAAATGAATTTGGATAATGAGAAATCACGTATAATTACCACGACGTGTTCTTCATTCATACAAAGTTTCAATGTAATCCGTCAAACATTGTGAAGAAAAAATAGCATCAATCTGAATTTGTCCAGTCAATCTATTTTAAGCAACAGTGACCTTGCTGTTTATCTACATAGATAGATAGAAAAAGTGCATCATGTAGTCATTAAACTCAATTTACAGATGACGACATTCTCACCAAGTTACCATACTGTTCATCAAAATGGAAAAATTGATATCTCGATCTACATGTCACTGCGACGTTTGATAAAGTTTGGATGATAACAGACAAAACTAAAGGAAGAGTGATATTTTGAAGAGAGCTGTCTACAGACGCTCTGACGGACGCACACAACGCATTCGTTCCTTGTAAGGATGAAAACAGATCACACTTCTATGGCTTTATCGTTTGATTTTGGTGTGCAGTCTGGTGGTTTTTTTAAAAGTACATTAACTCGCAACAGTGGTGGATCCAAAAAAACTTTCAAAGGGGGTAGGTGGATGCAACCCAAGTTTGTACCTTTTCCGTCAAAGAAAAGGGGGAGTGGGTTGAAGACTCCAAAATGATCCTTTTAAAAAATCAACCAAGGGAGAGGAGTTGCAATCTCGGAGACCCCTTTCACCTCTAGATCCGCCTATGCTCAAAGCATAATTTTGTATCTTACATGATCTACAGTATTGCATGATTAACTATCCCAATAATATCTATATCTTGTATGCTATAAATATTGAACATCACACGAGTAGCATTGTTTGGACCAGCAGATCCATCTGAGCAATTATACAAGTAATGCCTCATGACAGTCCTAGACACCATCAGCTGTTGCTGAGTCCTCAGGCGCGTCCGTTTACAAAGTTCTGAGTCAAGGCCAGTCTCTGAATGTAAGCGGACTTCGTTTCCTCTTTTGAACTGGATGTACCCGGTTCCTTTGTACTAGATTTACCCAGTTCATCGTGACAGAAGAATACTTTAGAGGTTCCCAACGGGGCCTCCCCATATACCTCAACAGCCCTCATCACTCGCTTGTCCTTATCGGCATTGCTCTTGACATACTTGTAGGCGAAAACGAGGGTGGCTAGAAGGATGATGGTTCCTATGATGGCGCCAATGATGACAAGTAGGAGAGAATCATCTAACATAAAAAAAAGAGAAAATTATGGAAATTAATTTTAATTGAAATCCATGACGCAGGATGTCGCTGTATAAAAGATAGATCTTCGCTAGTCAAGTGTGCGATTCGCTTACTGTAAGCTAACTCTAAGCTTATGTGTCTGGGAAACTGTACATGTTTATTGAATTTTTCTCATTCAGATGTTTATCATAATAATCATCATGTATTATATTAAACGCTTGACTGACATAGATTATGTAATAGGTAATTTACACTATGATAATGATAGATAACTTGTACTTTAAACATGTCACATCTCCCTTTCTTTCAAGAACATAAATTTTCAATTACCAACAGATAATGAAAACAACAAAATGTTTGACTAGTCATTTGAAATACTAAATTCAAAATGTAAAAAATATTTAACACTTTAACAGTTAATAGTATTGATCACCAAGGAATCCTCCCGAATAAACTGGAATGCTCTTTCTGAGCCACTATAATAAATTCACATTCACAATTTCATAAATGCACATAATCCTATTTGTCACGAAACCTTAATGGCTACTTTACTTCAAGCCCAGGTTTTGTTTTCATCGGATTTGGTATCACTTCACATCTGGATCCTGATTCCATGGGTCTTGATTGCACGGTGCTTGGAATACATCTTCTCGGCTGCAGGTCTTCCCCCTTTGATTTCTCTAGATGAGGACTGCCAGGATTGAGTGTTTGTGTTCCTTTTCCTTCATCAGGATTCTTCGGCTGTACGGTACATTCCCTGCGGTACAGTTTGAGGTCAAAGTCTTCCTTTATGGTCACATCTTCATGAACTGATTTAGTAGATTTTAAGTCACGTCTGTTCCTGCGGTACTTTTTACCATTGCTCGTTTCAGCAACATACGAACGAGGAGTTTCATGTTTTTCCACAACAGATCCATGCATCCATTTTTCGTTGTGCTTGATCATCACGTTTTCTCCTTGAACTAATGGTTTCAAGTCAGATGCTGGGACATATCGATCAATTTCCTTTTCTGCTTAGCCTAACGAGTAATGAGGCCCTCTCTGACGAATTCTGCATTCTGTGGTTTCAACAGAGTTGATGATACAGGTAATTTCGTTTTGAGTCTCCTAGCTAAGAATAGCTGAGCTGGTGATAATCCAAGTTCTTCCAGGGGAGTATTCCGATAATCCAAAATAGTAAGGTAAGATGAACTTGCTTATATAGATGGTTTGATATACAAAGATTTACGACTAGTGCTACCGCAAGCCTGTCGCAAAAAGATGTTGGAGAGAACTCATGAATCTCATCTAGGCATTGTAAAATGCAAAGCTATGGCACGTGGAGTTATGTTTTGGCCTTCCATGGGAAGCCACATTGAAGACAGCATTTCCAAACGCAGCATTTGTGCTTGTCAGCATAGAAAAAATCCAAGTGAAAGCCTTATCCCTCATAAAGTCCCAGACCAACCTTGGTCAAAAACAGCCATGGACTTGTTTGAATTCTGTGGAAACTAGTATCTCATATCAGTGGACTGTTATTCGAAATGGCCAGAGATAGCAAAACTAGATCAGCCTACATCCAACTGTGTGATTCAACACCTTAGGAGCCAATTTGCAAGATATGGTATTCCAGATGAAGCCATTTCATATAATGGACCTCGATTCGCCAGTGCTGAATTCCGGAAATTCACAAAGGAATACGAATTCCGTCATGTCACATCAAGCCCTCACTATCCACAATCCAATGGACAAGTGGAGCGTATGGTCCAAACAATAAAACACTTGCTTTAAAAAGCAAATGATCCAGCACCTAGTCCAGTTGAACTGCTGTCCACAGTAAGTAGAACTGGCAACGGTGCGGATTCCCGAGATAGATTGGGTAGGAATTTGGCGAGATATTGAATGATACAACTGAAAGATAACTTGTACTTTAAATATGTCACAACTTACTTTAAGCTTTCTCTGCGTTTAATCTAAACTTTCTTTAAGTTTTCTTTAAGTTTACTCTAAGCTTACTCTAAATTTACTCTAAGCTTATTCTAAGCTTTCTCTAAGTGTACTCTAAACTTACTATAAGCTTACTCCAAGCTTACTTTAAGTGAATCGGACACTTGGCTTGCGAATATGAAAAGATACAGCGGAAAACGTAATTCGTGGTATCATTTCATGATCTTAGACAATTAGTTTATGCGCTTAGAGATTTTGAGGACTTGCTCCCGTTAAAAGAATTGCCAGCAAACACTATACTTTAAAATGAAGTATTGTAACAATTTTGGGAGCACGTTCCTGTAGCTTAGATCAGCTGTTACAAAATGCGCGTGATAATATCCTATCCTCCGACATCCAACATGCTTTCAATAAATCGCGTGAATGATGGCGTTGACAACATTCATTAAAGCTTGCCAATGGTTGATTTACGGTTTAAATAGTTCCTCTCTAATGAACTGTCTATATAGATATTGTGACAGATGATACAGGCCTTTAGATGTTCGTAAACGTTTACTTCCACACAAATTAGGTGTTTTCTAAAATGACGACGATCATGAATTCGCAAAAAGGCAGTGCCAGTAATTGTAGACATGAAATAGTGATTGCTATCACGACGATGTAGATTATCTCCTTAAATATATATTTAGTATGGAATGAAATTTTGTTTAACATCATAATTAATCTAAAACACAAAATCAATTTTAATACTGTTATGATTGCTTCGTATGTTCCGGCAATTCATAATGATTATGAAACTACGAATGTTATGATATTAATAATAATGGAATTTATATAGCGCCATGCATGTGTATGTAAAACAGATTCCTCTACTTTAAGGTGCTTTACAAGGGTAAGAAGAGGTATGTAACAATAAAACACAATTAAATGAAATTAAATGACAGAATGACATAAGATCTTATATCTGTAAAATTATAAAAATAAAACACTGTAATTAAGATTGGTAGCTAAAATGTCGGACTACATTATAAGTACATAAACCGGCTATAGATTTACATATCATTCTAGAAATATATGAAAGGAGAAAAGATTAAATAACTTTTTCAGAATAATGTTTTGAAATCATACGAATGAGGACAACTTTTCAATCTGTTTAAAGGAAATTGGAACTGTCACATATTGATTATGTCAAGTTAACCTTGTCAAAATTTGACACCGTCAATGCAGAGCTCGTCCGAATTCCCTACCTATCAATTGTCTAGAGTCGGTGAATGAATCCTGGCCGTTTGTTGACAAGATAGCTATCAGCATTTGCCTGCACTTTAGCAAGCACTATTGATAAGACAAATCATGGCCCCAACAACATGACACTTTTAAACTTACACAGTTTTAAAAATAAGATCTAAAAGATCCAATCTTTAAAATTTCTTATCCCTATGTTTAAATCTGTGATTGATACGCTTTATCTGTCGAGATCTTTAAATTAAGTGAACCTGTGGATTACGCAATGATTTGAAACATTATAAAATATACATATAGTTAGGCAGAATGATTCTCTATTGACTTACAACAGCGGTTTACTTTTATACATTTGTACATGTTCCTTCTGGTTTTAGATTTTATCTTTCTTACTTGATCTTGCCCGAGTCTAGAGATAAAAAGCCAGTTACTTTGTAACGTTCCGTGAGAGATGTTGTTTAGATTGTTCATTCATAACAAACAATTTTCAGAAAAGCTGGATGCCACTTTAAATGAATCCCTTTTTTGATATACTCCAATTCATCTTGCAAATTCAATTCATCTCTGAAACTCTAGGCTTTTTATTAGATAAAAGCTTTGATGATAAATGCGCACTTATCGTGTTATGTAATTAGGCCGCGTTGTAATCGCGGACGTACATCATCCCAAATTGGTGTGTGTTATGCGGTATGTGGTAGTGTCTCTGTATGCGGAGACGCAGAGGACTATGAGTAGTATATGGTGCAAGGTGAAAATAATGAACAGTGATCAATCTCATAACTCCTATAAGCAATACAAAATAGATAGTTGGACACACCAGAGGTGGGATCAGGTGCCTAGGAGGAGTAAGCATCCCCTGTTGACCGGTCACACCCGCCGTGAGCCTCATATCCTGATCAGGTAAACGGAGTTATCCGCAGTCAAAATCAGTGTGCCAAGAACGGCTTAACAATCGGTATGAAACACGTCAGACAGCATTTGACCCAATGCGAGGTTGTATTGACGAACAAGATCGTAGACTGTTGAAATCCCTGTACCATTAACTTGTTTGTCAGTAGCTTACCTCGATTTAAAAACTGACTATACCCAGAACAAGCTCTTGCATATCGAATATGATAATGATAAGTGATAATGGAATATTGCTACATAAATATGGGAAGTTGACGATGGAGAAGCTGAAATCATCCCGTTTGTCATACAGTTGAGTTGTCAGTTTGCCAATCTCCGTATCAATGTATGATTATTTCACCCTTCCGTATTTGGAGCGCTGTCTTACCTTTCGTAGGGTAGACGGCCTGTGTCGTCGTGGTTTCCGTCACAGCATTAGGATCAGGACAATTTAGTATCGGGCTCGTTTCAGCCGTGGAGTCTAAAACAAACATAACCCATAAAAGTTTGAAATGATCTTCAAGCTAAATTTTTTTATCGGTACATATAATGTCTCAACATCCACATTTTCATATCCCCTCCCCCCCCCCCCCCCCCCCCGGTCCGATCAATGCCTAACTTCATAATCGCATGCAGGAAAATGTTTCACTTTAATCGCCACATTTCCTCATACTAAGAAGTGAATTTAAGAAACAATATGAAACAACATCAATGATTCTAGAGATTAATATACAACTCGAAGGATAATATTAACAATAACCTAGACTCCCAATTAAATACGACGTATTACATCAATTTTGGAAATGTGCAAAAAAAAAACATTCACAAAAATCCCGCAGAAATATAAACCTTAATTCCGCAGAAACGCATGTACAGTTTGAACTGACTGTGCTCTTGCACGGCCTTTAAGAAGTTCTCAGGAATTATATTGCTCTATAAAATCAGGACTCATTAGCGACTTTTGTATTAATTATGAGGATATGCATACAATTACTCAAATTAAAAATCTGTGCAACCTAGTATATTAGCGACAGCTGTCTCTTCTCCTGCCGATGATCTTGACCTTCATTACTGAACCTTACAATATTTTCTATCACGTGATTATTGTCAACAAGTATTCCTTTGTTTTACTTATTTAATTTTCTGTCTTATTAACATTGTCTACATGACGTTGAATCTGCATGATATTCACATTATCCGTTCAAAGTAAGACCCTTCTAATAATAGAAAAGTTTTTCCTCAAGTGACCTTGAAACTTACGTAAATCGCTCATTTCGTTCACAACCCATCCTATTTAGATTAACAAGCTCTAGATTTAAAGCAAAATATGTTAGCAATGCAGTAACCTTAACCCTAGACTACCAGCAAGCTATATGTCACGTGAGCTTTCATTTTGTTTGGGAATCTTATTTAGTAAAGGTCAGAGTTTAACTTTATACTCATTTGGCCCTATTTAAATGACCTCAAGGCAGTTCCCGGACTCTCAGGTTTTGTAAAATGAAAGGTTTGGCCTTGACAAGTACACTTTCCTACCGTAGCTGTGAATTTGTGGCTCTCTGAGAAAACATTACGACAGATTCGAAAGATGATGATCCACCCTTATAAAAACCTTCGATTTTACGGCACGGAGAAAATTTCCAGCAAGCTACAGATTTGCAGCTATTGTAGCTAGTAATCTAGGTCTTAGAGATGGAATAGAGTGACGAAATTTCGCATTTCAGATATTCTATAGATACCTATTATCTGTGGAATCCCCCCCCCAACAAAATGTGTAAAAATTGTCATAAGCATATTCTTCTCACGGGGGCAATCACTTATGACCTTGACATTAATCAGTGAAGCTCACATAGCATACTCTTTAAAGCTTACTCGTATATATTTGTTGTTCGTCCTTTACTTGGCTCTCAACTTACAATTCACAGTGCTAATCATGCCGCTAAGCATTAATAATCATGCTGCCAATCATTAATCACGCTGCTTATCATTAATCATGCCGCTAAGCATTAATAATCGTGCTGCCAATCATTAATCACACTGCTAATCATTAATCACACTGCTAATCAATAATCATGCTGTCAATCATTAATCACACTGCTAATCATTAATCACACTGCTCATCATTAATCACACTGCTCATCATTAATCACACTGCTCATCATTAATCACACTGCTCATCATTAATCACACTGCTAATCATTAATCACACTGCTAATCATTAATCATGCCGCTAATCATTAATAATCACGCTGCTAATCATTAATCACGCTGCTTATCATTAATCACACTGCTAATCATTAATCATACTGCTAATCATTAATCACACTACTAATCATTAATCATGCTGCTCTTCATGCCGCAGAGTAACAGGTAGATGGGCATATTAGAAGTTTTAATATAATTCTATTCCACCCCTCCCCCTAGCCTCCAAAACTCCTAGGACAACGATTTCACAAATTCTATACACAGATCATTTCTTGAATATAAAATATGCTAGACATCTTCGCAAGCCAAGGGTTTTCGGTTCACTCCCCCCCCCCCCCCCCCCGACCATCAGTGATGGACGATCTTGAATTGCACGATATTAACATACAAAGATCTACATGTATATGAACATTAGTTCAAGAACAGTGTTCCATGCATGCAAATTCATTTAAAACAAGAGGTCCATTGACTTGAATGGTCATATACGAGTATCACAAAACGTTCAGTTAGATTTTTTTATGATGAGGATGGCAGAGTCTTGCATATATAAAAACCCTAGAACAGGGTACATTGTACCTACAGTATCTTAAGATCTAAAGCGATAGTCCCGGGGTGCCGACAGTATCTTTTGATCTAAAGCGATGGTCACTTTTAATAATAGTCTACTACAAAATCGTGGCCTGGGGAAGTATTACTAACCTATTTTTAAAAATGGATATTCTTGATCTTCGCCGAATGACCAGATGGAGATCAGGACACACTTTCTTGTTATAAATAACATCTGTGTTAATGTGTCCAAGGCAAAGACAACAAGTTAATTCAAGGTCATAGCAAACTACCGTCAAAGTAAATTTGGAGACACTTATGGATTTTCACCATTCGTCTATTACAGCTATTGAGGCTCAGAGAAATGTTTTTATCTATACATAGAATACTGAACACACAGGTTGTGTTTGATTTGATCAGTACTAAGGTTATTCATCCAAGGTCAAATGTATCTTTTTCAAAAGAAACTCTAATTTTGTAATGGAAAGACATTGGGCAGTAGAGCTTTGCAGAAACCTTGTTATCCTGTTTTGTGTCATGATTATATATTCAAGGGCATTTACCCAAGGTCAAGGTCACTCAGAGCTAGTGACTCAGATACACATTTCTGCCTTTTTCTCAACAATGACCTTGATCTGACGTGTTTCATACCAATCGTTAGGCCAATCTTGACTACGGATTACACCGTTTACCTTATCAAGATATAGTGCTCATGATGGGAGTCATTGGTCAACATGGGATGCTTACTCCTCCTAGGCACCTGATCCTACCCCTGGTATATTCAAGAATGCGTGTTTGCCCTACTCTTAATTTTGTACTCTTTATAGGAGTTATGAGATTTATTACTGTTCGTTGTTTTAACTTTTTCATAGAAGTAAGCGAACCCTGCTGTTATACACCTTTTTCCTCAAATTAAAATATGTCCACCGTAGTATCTACTTATATGTCAATATGGAGGATAAAAAAGAGAAACACCTAGTATTGAATTATCGAACCATTTCGATTCCCACCAAATTAACACTCCTAAAGTGCATTGTCAGTTACGCTGTCCTTTTATGAGAATAAGTCAGAATAAGTTCCACAATATACAAAATCAAGTTTGGTCCATCAACATACTGGTTGCGTCCCTTTGCGAACTATGAACAGGGAAATATATCAGTCAAATATTTGACAAAGATCTTTTCAAGAAACGAAGAGATATTATTTAATGAAAACTTGAACTTTCATAAAAGTCCGGAAAACCCTTCAACATCATACAAGAAAGTGACCACACATAAGATTCGGATATACACATAAATACCTTGCAACTTACCTAATACCCATTATATTCGTCACATAAGATTCAGATATACATGAATTAAACATCGTACAACTTACCCAATATATTCGTCACGTTTGGAACGACGTTACAGCTGTATCGAAAGTCACTGACATAAAATACCCTAGACTCGTCTGTAGTAACTTTAAGTAATAAGGCTTGATCAGCACTAGTCAATGAATCTAGACCGACTACTACAAACTGCGTGTTGTAACCTGTTGTCAAATCCTCAGCTGCCCACTCGGTGAGGACCGGAACTGCAGTTCCCTGCATAACAATAAGAACAATGAACTTGGAAGCATTAGTTCGAGATTCCGTCATGGTTGTCGTCCTTACGAAGTCCAAAACCTCGTTTGATTTTGACACATCGTGAGTCCTGTTGATGGATTTGAGTGCAAGCAGAGAGTTCAGGATCCCTACTTTGGAGGAGTGGGAGGTGAATGTAAAATGTTGTGTGGGAAGTTCAGAGTAGGAGAGAGCTGCCACTAAAGCGTGCGTCTGACCAATGGTGAGACGATCTGTGACACTGTACATAAAGTCCACCGCATTGGACAAATCAGCATCTGACATCATCAAAGGCGTGTTCAAAATGAAAACGAGGTCTGAAAAATGTTTGAAATAATCGAGATAATATACATGAAATGAAATGAAATTTTGTATGATGTGACTGAAATATTCTTTTCTGGATTATAAACGTTGTATGTTGTAGAATCTACTACGTAGTCTAGTATGAACTCATATGCTGTTTCTTTTTTAAAAATGGAAACACTAAGGACATAGAGTTGACACTAGTTTCCAAGGTAAAAACATACACACTTACCTAACTCTGTACCGGCTTCCTCTGACGACATAAAGAGCAGGAGGAACAAGACGATTCTCATTATGTTTCCTCAATTGTCCAAGATTTATCAAGATTGGTCATTCTTCCTCCGCTGATTGCCCACCGTCATTCAACGTCCTGTGTTTGTTTATAGCAAAACACACAGCATGTCATTCAATAAAATGCCATTTTATGTCTTTGAATAGAATCATGCCACACTCCATTTCGCTTTTGTCTTTCTCCACTGAACACGAGAAGACTTTAATGAGATAGGTTTGGGCGTGGATAGGAATGTACATAGACACACGGCACCTAACACAGAAATTTAAACAAAGTATTGCATAATTTCAAAATATAGGGCTCACGGTGGGCGTGACCGGTCAACAGAAGATGCTTACTAGGTACCCCGATCCTACTTCTGGTGTGTCCAGGGGTCCGCGTTTTTCATTCTCTCTATTTTGTATTCTTGATAGGAGTTATGAGACTGATCACTGTTCGTTATCTTTACTTTTCATTGACCACTGCTCATTATCTTCACCTTTTCATCGTTTACTTTATTTTTGATTTTCATATGAATTGTGAAATGGCGTCCGACAAGACCTTTCCGTGGGTACCAACATTTTTTACCCTTGACGTTGGAGTTTGACCTACTTTTGAAAGATTTAACCTTGCTAAGAACTTTTGAACAGTAAGTGCTAGAGCTTTGATATTTCACACGAGTATTTCTTATGACAAGTCCTTTCCGTGGGGAACAAAAATGTTTGACCCTGTGACCTTGAAGTTTGACCTACTTAAAAAAATTGACATTCGTCATAACTTCTAAATATGAGAGCTTTCATATATTGCATACGAGCATTTCTTGTGACAAGATCTTTCTACTGGTACCAAGATATTTGTCCTTGTGACATTGGCCATCTTTAGAATTGGCCATTATCGGGGGCATTTGTGTTTCACAAACACATCTTGTTTCATTTTGAGTTGACATTAGTTCTGTAAATTTGATAACACTAGGTCTTAGGGATTAATAACTGTCCAGGTAATCTTTTCTTTTATAAGTTAATGTTTTACATTCTAAAATAAAATGAAACTCGTCAGCAATTTGAGCATTGTTATATAGTGTACACAGTCTTTCACAAAGTGGTATCCCATGTCATCCCCCTATCTCCACTAGTAGACGATCGAGGATTTGCAGTACGAAGTTTTAAAAAATATATTTCTGAATTTCAGAGATATTTTCAATACTAATTTTTTGTTTAAATTTTTTTTTATCACTGGATCATTTTTGTATAAATTGATCTTATAATGTTTGTTTAATCACAGAAGTTATCCATTTAACATTTACATTGTGACCTTGTTCGTACCATACATGTATATTTGACACACCACTCGTATTAAAAATATTCTGTATACAATGCAACCATGGACTTGTTAAAATTATATCACAGTACATTTGTACAATTTCATTTTCTGGGTTTGACCCACTATGATATCATTCTGCAGTATACCGAAATGTATAGATGGAAGCGACCTGTTTCACCATAGACCATGTACGCTGGCGTGGAACTTTAAATTAAATACAGGTTTATAAAATTTCAAATGTTTAAACGTTTAACAATATCAAGGTTTTCATAGTCTCATACTTCAGAATCGTATAGTAATACTGGTACTACAAGTTTGAAAAAAGATGAAACTGGCAGTCAACTGGTAAAAATTGTCTACTTTTTCTAATGATTCCATACATGGCTTATTGTTCTTCACATAAGTGTTTTTGTATTTTAGAGAAAGAACCTGTGCGAGGAAATACGATGCCTATTTGAATTTTTAAACATTTTCTGTAACTATGTTATTGTAGTAAAAATTTGGTTTTTAACAGAAGACTCTTTAAATATACTAGGGTCTTTGTTTTGTCAACATTTACTTTCAACTTCCATTGTGAACGGTATTTCTGAAACTCATTCAGTGCATGCTGTAATTCACCAGCAGATTCAGGCCTAATAACAGTGTCATCTGCATGAAAAGAAATAGAAGTTTGAAATAGAGTGGTAACCAAGTCTCAATGGTGTAACGTGTGTAGCGTCCGTGTAACGTGTAGCAGTCATCCAGTCAAGCGCTGATCACGCTCGCCTCTGCTTAACTCTCGTGATCAGTAGAGAGACACAACCAACATCGCTAGAAAAGCTAGCTCTCTAGCGAAGCCGTATAAGTCCCCTATATACTGTTCGCTACACTTCCCGCCGCTCAGGGAAGCTTCGTCCCGAAGCTTAGCGTGAATTCTCTCTGAATGTCTGGCACATCTTCAGCAATGGAATTCGCTGTTCCGGACAACAACCACCGTCGTCCCCGGGTGAAACCACGTCCGTACCCAGAGCTCCGAAGAGACTACCTGAAGAAGGCCCACCAACACCAGAGTCACTATGCTGCCAGCAGTTTGTAACGTGTAGCGGTTACCCAGCTTAATTTGCGTGATCAAGAGAGAGACTCTAGCACATCGCTAGAAAAGTGAAACGTCAATGTAACGTTTTTTTTTAAATTCTTATATTTTGAATATATTGAAAAAAATTCTGCGTATACCATTTATGTGCTTTTTGGTCCATAGAACACTTCGCCATAACGATGAAAGGTGAAGATAACGAACAGTGATCAATCTCATAAATCCCATAAGTAATACAAAATAGATAGTTGGGCAAATACGGACCCCTGGACACACCAGAGGTGGGATCAGGTGCCTGTCTGGCGTGTTTCATACCGATTGTTTGACCGTTCGTAGCACACTGATTTTGACTACGGATTACTTCGTTTACCCGATCAAGATATAGGGCTTACCGGTTGACAGAGGATGCTAACTCCTCTTAGACTTCTGATCCCACTTCTGATATCTCCAGAGGTCTGTGTTTGCCCAACTCTCTGTTTTGTATTGATTATAGGAGTTTTGAGATTGATCAATGTTCGTTATCTTCACCTTTCCTTTCACCATATCAAATGCTTGTTTAAAGTCAACGAAGGCACACATTTGTTCTTCCTTTGCATCAAAACAGGGCAGTTGGAGTATAAGTACGATTACCAAATGTGGAATTCATGCCAAGTTAGTTTAAAATACAATTATAATGATGAGCCTTACAAACAAAGACAATGTTGTTACAAGCTTTGTCAGCTGGAACCAAAGCACATATTCCTCACGGAACCTATCTAACTCTTTGACCACTGCTGGTTTACCAAACGCAGAAGGATAGATGGTACATACTTTTGTTTTGATGTGTCTAATACGGGGTGTTAATTCCTCTTATACTTTTGATCCACCATGGCAAAGTATCAAGATCTTTTTCGTATTTAGCCTATCATCTGGCATAATATTTGACATACATGTAATTCATATTATCAATGAAGTACTATCGCCAATTGAAAGACCAAGTTTCGCTCAATTTAGGACCTTTAAGCAATGAATTATTATTTTTTGAAAGATGTAGTCTCATAACTGCAACAGTGTGTGCAAACTTTTTTTTTTCATAACACGCTCACACTCACGCGCGTTATTCAATTGGTATGTACACACCGTTGCAGTGATGAGACTACATCTTTCAAAAATAAGTCATTGCTTATATTTACATTTTTAAAACCTTTTTAAAACGTGTATTTTTTATTTATATCTTAAATCTCCCGCCTAATTCTTTGTGTAAGTAGCGATTAACGGAACAGCCATGGGAAGCAAAAGTGTAATGTCATAACGTAAAAGAATCAATTAGATTGCATAAACATCAATTATTAACAAAGTTGTACAATCTGAATTGGGTTTAAACATGTAGTTCATATCTTTTCAAATCTAATTGTAAACAGCGTAGGTATAGTCACTATAGGTGTTAGTTGGCCGTGTTGTCACTTCGAGAAAGAAGTACAATTACTGAAAGAAGAATTGTTGAAAAATCCCGCACTTGAATTTATTTATTGTGTTTGTTTGGTGCTATTATCCACATGAGAGATAGGACCAACTTATCTGACATCGAATGAGGTGCACTTGTGTTGTCTGAGACGGGAATGGACAACAAAGCTTTGTTCTTATTCTGCACACGTGCGGCCGAGAACAGAAACTGGTAACTTTGTGTGTAATACAAATAGTAGAAGTCTGTACCATACCACCCCATAATAAAAGGTAATACTAATTTTATTATTAAGTGGTATGATATACACCCCTACTATTATTATTACAAAACTACCGGTTCCTGTGGAACGAGGTGCTAGATGCAGACGACATGCTCGACAGTGTCCATACGTATAACAGATTTATAGTGATTCGGTCTTATTAATAAGCAAATATACTTCAAAACTCTCTAATGCATTTTATCACAGGATTAAAGAGTAATGTAAATATTTTAAAATAAGTGATTTTAGGTCCTCATTTTCAACTATATCAACATCACCAGTAATGACATGTCCAGCTGGACTATAGTTGAAAGAAGACGAACAAGAACATGTAGGTGGACTAAGTATAAGATGGTCTATATCCAGGCACTACAGATTTTGTTAATTAAAATGTTTGGGTGCAATAGTAGAAGTATATTTGTAGGAGATATAAGGTATATTTATATGATACAGTATATATGTTTTTGTGTAATCTAATATTGAGTATTAATTTAAGTGTGTTATAAATGGGTTTTAAGTAATTCATAACTCAGTTAGATGCACAGAATTATCATGTGAAGTAATGAGATACACGTTTTTGATGTAACAATTTGAATTGTGATTTGTTTGGTGATTCACATTCATGTTTTATTGAACTACTCCTCACGATGTGGTTTGTCTGTTGTGATAAAGATTATGGTTAGTTTTGTACTGTAAACAAATTATCTTTAATACAAAATATTGTATTCTAAAGTGAATTTGTCGTATATTAATTTGTCACTTTGAGATTGATGTGTAAGGTCAAAGAACGATAACTCTTAACGAAGGTATATACTTGCACCATCTTTTACTTATACAACTTTATCATTGTATTTTGCAGCGGTCATTAATAAACATAAAATTAAGACATCAGCACTGTCCTATATCTGATCAAGTTGTGTAATTTTGATGAATTGTGTCATATCAGGCATGTCGGATGACAATAAGAGACGATTGTCTTCAGGTGGTTCTATTCCTCAGCCGAGCAATGAATCGTAGAGTCAGTCAACAGTAGAAACAATGGAAATGGTGACCCCACTGAACGGAACAAGCTTAACAATGCACCACCGCCAGTCCATTCGAACACTCCACAATCTACTTGGGTGGACCAGTTAATCAATGATCAGAATAAATGATCTGGACATAAAAATCTTTAAAATTGACAAAATAAGTAAAGATTTGAGTTATTCATATGTCAACATTATTAACGACGTTTGTGAAACAGTTAGATATTTCTGGAACCTGATAATGTGGAAAGAGCTCACCGCTTAGAAATAGAAACAGCCAATAGTAGTGGAATTCTCTAGTTTTCGAGTTAGCAATGTATTTAAGATGAGAAAATGAAATTCCAGTGTGCGTAAGCATTTTCCAAGAGAAGTAGCTCAGAAGCGAAAATCACTCACCCCAGTACTAGTTATGGAGAGAGCATCGAGGAGCAGTGGAAGTCGATAAATTCTTCATTGAAGTAAGCTGTACTTGGCACCAAGATAAGACGACACGGACGAGGATCAGCAGACATTGGAAACACAAAACGAGAAGAATGATGACGATGATTACATCAGCAGACCATGGAAACACGAAACGAGGAGAATTATGACGATGATTAGGCCAGTAGATCATGGAAACACAAATCGAGGAGAATGGTGATGATGATTAGATCAGCAGACATTGGAAACAGAAAACGAGGTAATGATGACGATGATAAAGCCATCAGACAATGGAAACGGAAAACGAGGATAATGGTGACGATGATTAGGCCAGTAGACCATGGAAACACAAAACGAGGAGAATGGTGACGATGATTAGATCAGTAGACCATGGAAACACAAAACTAGGAGAATGATGACGATTATTAGGTCAGCAGACCATGGAAACACAAAACGAGGAGAATGGTGACGATGATTAGGCCAGCAGACATTGGAAACACAAAACTAGGAGAATGGTGACGATGATTAGATCAGCAGATACTGGAAACACAAAACGAGGTAATGATGACGATGATTAAGCCATCAGACATTGGAAACACAAAACGAGGAGAATAATGACGCTGATTAGATCAGCAGACATTGTAAACGGAAAACGAGGATAATGATGACGATGATAGGCCAGTAGAATCAAAACAATATGTTTCTTACCTGTAAAATATGCACAACACTGTTATAGGATTTAAACTTGACCAGTTTTTAATACCAAATCCCAAAAATTGATGAGAGAATTGTACGGAAGCCGATAGGTGCCAGGATATATAATTTTAATTCAATATTCGTTCAACTGGCGGCCCTCACTTAATCTATATTGCGGCCGCAAGTTATTCAGCTCCTCTCTCTCTTCCAAAATGAAAGGGGCACAACCCATATAATCTTCTTCTCCAAGACTTAGGGATATGTACATGCGCGCGTTACACAATTAAGAGCATTATTGTTTGTCGATTATGCAATTAATTTACAAAGTTATATAAATGTTCATGATATCAAATGTCGACAGATTCGAGCACGAGAAAATCTCAATGTATACTTCAAATACCAACGTACCAGGCACGTAGAACCAAGGGGCTGACCCTCCACCTTTTCGATAACGTTCATTTTCCGTTATTTTCACATGCAAAGTAAGTTATTTGCAATTGTAATATAAGATATATTAGCGAATTGGCACCTACCCCACTCATTTGGTGGTAGTAATGAATGGTAAAAATGTAATGATGAATGGACTGATGAATTAAAGGGCGAACGGAGCAATCCTCCCTCCTATATTTTGATGTATGCTGATGCCATGGTGTTGCTTGCAGAATCAGTTACTAAATTACAAAATGTTTTAAGTACGATGCAAATTTATACAGGTGAATGGGGGTTAGTTGAAATACGGATGTGAAGTTTATGGATTGCACAGAGAACCTGATATTGAAAAGGTTCACCTGGCTTGGCACACTGATTTTGACTACGGATAACTCCGTTGGCCTGATCGAGATATGGAACTCACAGCGGGTGTGACCGGTCGACAGGGGATGCTTACTCCTCCTAGGCACCTGATCCTACCTCTGGTATATCTAGGGGTCCGTGTTTGCCCAACTATCTATTTTGTATTGCTGATGGGAGATATGAGATTGATCACCGTTCGTTATCTTCACCTTTCATTCTTACTTGGTGTTCGTGAAACCACTAATACAATAATGGTGTATTTTGAAATAGAGCGTTCACCACTGTATCATGTTCGTAGGTTGAGAATATTTGGTTTAAAATCTTGCAGTCCGAAATTGGGTACTTAATGCTGCATATGAATGTTTATACGACATCTGAGAAAATACAAAGCATCTAAGCCGTAACTGGGCTGCTTTTATTAAGGATAAATTTGATAGTTTTGAACTTGGTTATATGTGGAGTGATCAGAGTAACTTATAGATAGTGCAGGGGTTTCAACGGTCTCGTTTAAAGTCAGCATTTCGCAAATTATATGGTCGTTATAACAACCAAGTTTGCCAATACAACCTATCATTGGGTCAAATGCTGTCTGACTTGTATCATACCGATTGTTAGGCTGTTCTTGGCATGCTGATTTGGACTACGGATAACTCCGTTTACCTGATCAGGATATAGGGCTCACGACGGGTGTAACTGGTTGACAGGGGGTGATTATTCCTCCTGGGCACCTGGTCCCACCTTTAGTGTGTCTAAGGGTCCGTGTTTGCCCAATTCTCTATTTCGTATTGCTTATAGGATTTATGAGATTAATCATGGTTCGTTATCTTCACCTTCCATGTGTGTTTGTCATTAATACAACAAAGATTGAAGGATCATTTTATTCGAAATTTACATAACAATATGCAAAATGAATCAAAATGCACTTTTTACAAACAGTTGGTTGATAATTTGTGCCTGCAATATTTCCTTAAAAAATCTATCCCAATAATGTACAAAAAGGGTATATCCACAATAAGGTTATCATCACTTAATTTATTCATTGAAACTGGCAGACATAAAATATACCATGTGAAAAACGGTTTTGTAAAACGTATGTTACTGAAGGGAAGGATGAATACCACTTTTTGTTAGTATGTCTTGTATATAGTCAGATTCGAGTTAAATTAGTGAAAATATATTACTGGAGTAAACTCCCTATGTTCAAATTTATACAGCTATTAAGTGTACATGTGAACAATGTTAAAGAACTTTGTAACTTAGGAACATTTATTTGTAAAGCTCTAGAACTAAGAACAGTCTGTAACGTGTAATCTTTAAATCTCTACTGTACCGCCATTCTCCTCTCTACTATCATTATACTAGCATATACTTAGGAGAGGGCGTTCCACGTTTTAAGAACTTGTTCCCAAACCTTTTATTGTAAACATCTCAACAATGAAATATATTCGAACCATTTAGGCATCACATTGACATCTGCTTGATATTTGTAAGAAATGTTTGTTTATTTTCAGTTTTGTTGTAATATTGTTGTGAGTTCAATTTCTGAAAATGTCTTTCGCAATAAAACGAAGAATTGATAATGTGTTAGTATGGTTTGACACAGAGCATCAAGCTAGACGTCTACATTCAAATGTGAGAAAATACTGTATGTCAAATTGACGGAGTAAATTGACCAGACTGAAAACTTGTGTATATGTATCATGTTTGTTAGTTTGAATTGTAGTTTATGGAACGTCACTCACAAGCTGTTGCAACCATTATAATCAACTGATCATAGAAATGATACGCAAATAAAAAAAAAAATGCATAGTTTGCCAACAACGACAGGAAGTATTCATGCACCACATGTGCTGACATTTCACAATAACATTTTTTCTGTATTTTCTGTGTCAAGAAGCTGCTCTATACGTCTGTTACCCTGTAAACGTGATGATTGGTTGACAAGAGCTTCATCTCTCGGACTTGTTTGATGACGTACTACTTAGCAAAGCACCCTTCATTTCAGCTACGTCAGCGTCCGTGAGAACTATTATCTCTTTGCCACCAGCCACTTCTTTCAGACGTTCTTGAATGAAGGGACATTTTGAAAATTCCCCACAAAGAACGATAGCAGATGAATCGCTCTCTAAAATTAAAGGTGCGACTTTCTCCATGATCATTTCTACGACGGGTTCGAAAAAAGAGCGAAACACGTCACATGATATTATCAAATTTCCTGATGAAAAATTAACTGAATCTTTGTATTCAGATGATTCGATTAAGTCGTAAATAGTTGATTCATTTTCTGTCTGAATGTGAACAGGAATCATTGGCGATATTGGCAATTCTATGTCATCACCGGTTAGGCTAAACGTCATCCTCTGGATCTCAAATTCCCGCAAAAGATCCTTATAATCTTCCTGTTCATTTTCTCTTATTTTATTTACATTTTCCACCCCAAACAAGAGTGATAGAAATTCTGAAAAGCCATTTCTAACTTGCTTGCAACCCAAAGGCATGTCAACCACGTTTCTTACTTCTGATATATCGCCATTTTGCAGAGTGTGTTGGGATATGGTCGACATAGCATCTGTTAAAGAGATTTCATATATATATATATATATATATATCCAATAATAAAAGTCAAGAAACACAAAACTCGAATAACATTTCACTGTTAGCGCTTTCGGCTTTAATGCCTCTTCAGACAGTTATAAAATGAAATAATATTGCTAAGTAACGTCAACATATCACGACGTAAGTAATCATCTAGAGGAAGGCAGAGAAAAAATTCTTAAATGCGGCAAAATATTAACACCAAATTCTAACATGACATGCAAATCCGAAAATGTAATATATTGTATGATATGACCTGCCCTACCTGTAATGAAAACTATATCGGACAAACCAACAAACTGAACGCCCGTGTGCGCGTCCACAAGCAGCAAATTCGCGATCCAAGTATCAGAAATTCGCCATGTTCCGAACATTTTGCCAATTGTGGTCATGGAGATTTCAACATATTTCCATTTTATAAAATGTATAATGACTGCGAAATTTCCAGAGTTACAAAGGAGGAATACTTTATAAAATTGTTTAATCCCAAACTTAATAGAAAATAACTGTGTAAAATTGAAACTACATTGAACTGAACTCTGTAATTGATTTCCAAGTATTGTCTAATATTGTGTGTATTATACCGCTACCAGTATAATTTATTATGACGTCACAAAGGACATTTACTTACGTCGTGATATGTTGACGTTACTTAGCAATATTATTTCATTTTATAACTGTCTGAAGAGGCATTAAAGCCGAAAGCGCTAACAGTGAAATGTTATTCGAGTTTTGTGTTTCTTGACTTTTATTATTGGATGTATTTACTGTATCAAATACCGAATTCTTTTTTACAAACTATATATATATATATATATATATATATATATATATATATATATAAACATTAAAACACTTTTCAAAATATTTCAGCCGTTATATATATAAGTCTATGATAAACACGCTTTACAAAGAAACCATTTTCCTCACTCAGTACAACAGTGTATCATTCTTGTTACCAATGTAGATTATTGATACTTGTCGTTTTTTCGTGGTGTTTGTTACTAGCTCACCTGAGCCGAAGGCTCAAGTGAGCTTTTCTGATCAAAATTTGCCCGTTGTCTGTCGTCGGCGTGGTAAACTTTTCACATTTTCATCTTCTTCTCAAGAACCACTGGACCAATTTCAACCAAACTTGCCACAAAGCATCCTTGGGTAAAGGGTTTTCAAGTTTGATCAAATGAAGGGCCATGTCCCATAATCACAAAAATGCAAAAATAGGGTGAGGATCATTTAAAAATCTTCTTCTCAAGAACCACTAGGCCAGAAAAGCTTAAATTTTCATGAAAGCTTCCTGACATAGTGCAGATTTAAGTTGTTCAAATCATGGCCCCCGGGGGTTGGATGGGGCCACAATAGGGGATCAAAGTTTTACATACAAATATATAGGATAAATCTTTAAAAATCTTCTTCTCAAGAACCACTGAGCCAGAAAAACTGAGATTTACATGAAAGCTTTGACATATTTCAGATTTCAGTTTGTTAAAATCATGGCCCCCAGGGGAGGATGGTGTCACAAGGGGGGGGGGGGGGTCAAAGTTTTGAATCCAAATATATAGAGGAAATCTTTAAATATGAGCCAAGTGACTCAGTTGAGCGATGTGGCCCTTGGGCCTCTTGTGTGTTTATGTGATATATGTCTCTTGATAAAGACGCTGGTTGCGTCGAAAATTTGAGTTTTAAATAACCAACAGTGTCGTGGCCTTTTCAGTGCTTTTATATATATATATATATATATATATATATATATATATATATCCTAAAGATATACAAAAACTCCCACTAGTACTAAAACTACGCTAAATGTACGAACGTACTTAACATCCAAATTACATGTTTATTGTTTGTGGGTAGCTAATCATTCGTTTTCAATATTTCTCTTCCATCATTTGTTTTTAATCAGGAAAATTGCATCCAAATACCAAACCCCAAGTAAAATAGTAAGACAGATTTGGTAAGCTTTACTTAAGGTAACTTGACTTTAATTTCAGTATGATGTCATACTAAGTTACCATGGTAAATGGGGCATCTTCATATTGTATTGTATCCACAATCCAAATATCGAAATCACAAGTGAAATAGAAGAAGGGAAAAGGAAATGTAAATAAGACTAAAACAATATGTTTCTCTTCAGGGAAAGACAGAATAAACACCTTACCTCCTAAACTGATGACCATATATGGCATTCCCTCCTTCATCCTGTGTAGCTCTGTCGCTGAAGAATGTTGACAGTAGCTGGCCACGCCGTCACAATAGCTCATAATCGAAATATCACGTGAGTCAAACCCTGTCTGCAATGTGAATGTACACTACGATATATATATATAAAGTCAAAAAATAAAAGCCAGTACTCAAAGTTTGAGTACTGGATTTTATTTTTTGACTTTATTCTACCCCGATACCAAGATAAAAGAATTTATTGAATATATATATATATATATATATATATATATATATATATATATATATATATATATATATAATATATATACAAACATATACCTACCTACCCACCTCTACCCCCCTCTCTCTATATATGTAAAACTTATACGGTACCAATTTTGATGCACCAGATGCGCATTTCGACAAATATTTCTCTTCAGTGATGCTTAACCGAAATGATTGAAATCCGAAATAACAATGAAGTTTTAGAGCTATTTTAGGGAAAAACAGAGTGCCAAAAGAGAGAGAGAGGGGGAGAGAGAGGAGGAGGAGGAGGAGGAGGAGGAGGAGGAGGAGGAGAGAGAGAGAGAGAGAGAGAGAGAGAGAGAGAGAGAGATAGAGAGAGAAAGAGAGAGAGAGAGAGAAGTGAAAGAAAGAGGGGAGAGAAAGAGATAAGGGAGAGAGAGAGAGAGAAGAGAGTGGAGAGAGAGAGAGAGAGAGAGAGAGAGAGAGGGGGAGGGAAAGAGAGAGGAATAAAGAGAAAGAGTCAAATTCATCTAAGGATAAGAGCTATGCGTGAGGGAGATAATCCTTAATTTTGAAATGATTAAGGAATTTTGTAACAGCAATTAAGTATACACCCGTATTTTTAAGCTAGTAACGAAGTACTTAGTTACTGGGCTGTAGAGACCCTCGGGGACTAACAGTCCACCAGCAGAGGCCTCGACCCAGGGGTCATAATGTAAAAGTTGTACGGTACCAATATATATAACACTTCCATCAGTATCTAAGGTATGCTGTACATTGGGTTTGAAACATTCTTTAATCTATAAAGCACGTCCATTACAATTAACTTGCAATTGATGAATTTCTAGACATATGCAATTATTTACCTCCTCAAATATTGGCTTCACAGCTGATATGAAATGACTGTTTGAGGCCAAATGTGTCACTAGCACGCATTTTATTTTATTTGGTTTCACATTTGGCGCCTCTTGTTTGACACACTCTAACACCTGGTCAATGATATATTTTAAAGCAAGCTGCAGCACCAGCAACACTTTCACGGTTTTTCCTCCTTGATCTGTAACATGCGTATTCTCCAGTGAACCCTAGAAAAGATACAAGTGGTGTGGATATATGTATCATATTTTGAATTTTAATTCATTGATTGAATATTGTTTAGCGTCCCTCTCGAGGATATTTCACTGATATGAGCTGTCACCATTGCCGGTAAAGGGCTGCAAAATTTAGGCCTATGCTCGGCGCTTACGGCCTTTGAGCAGGTTTTCGGGTCTCATCCGATGGATTGCCCCATTTAGTCGCCTCTTACGACAAGGGAGGGGTACGGAGGACCTATTCTAACCTGGATCCTTGCGGGAATTTTGAAGTTTGATATAACAAATGAAAGCACAAATTACCTCAGTGGGCAAATGGGTAGTGAATTCTTCAAAATAAAGATAATCTTTAAATCTATCTTCATTGTCTGCAATTTTAGCGTATGCATCTTCAGCCTCAAATCCAAAGGAATTAAACGTTCTGTCTTGGTTCAATAAAATATGATTTTTTGTTCTATTTGTAGTTTCACTGCCAAGTACCCAGGTTCCAATTTCTATCTCGTCCAATTTACTTTTTCTGGCGTAAGCAAATCCAGAGGTAGATGTCCCAAAATCAATAGCCACCACATAGCCGATCTCTTTTCCTTTGTGTTCTATTTTAAAATAAATAGGTACATGATTATAATTTCAACAGCTTTATTATTTAGATAAACTGTGTTCAGTTGATGCACCAGATTTCGTAATATACATCTAAACTTACTAGAGGCTTCCTCAACGTTTTCAACTTTCAAGACGACATCGCCTTTCTCTAAGCCAAACAATTCCAGATATGGGACATGAAGTAATAATTCTTCAAACTTTTTGTGAAGATTACCATTTCTATATTCTTTTTGGTAGGTATCGAAATCTCTGCTAGCCTCGAATTTCATGTGAAAGACTATAGATCCAACTTCAGCCTTTGCTTCTTTTATATTGAAATGGGAAGTTATTGCAGCCATTTGACCAATGATGTGAAAAAATGCGGTCATACGATTTTGCACATCGATTCCTGCCCACCACTGAACTTTTTTGGTGACGTTGTCCAGGAGACTTTGAATGAGATCTCTGTCGTTTTCCTCATAAAAGTTTTGAGTACATAGTTTAACATTTTCAAAGAGAGCTAGAACTACAGAGGCCGACGTATTTTGATCGATCCAATCGCTGGCACAATTTATGAGCCTGCAGGTAATGCGGAGAAAGAAATTTGTTTGATCCGTCTTTTCATCCTTTGTAGGGATCACAGAAATGGTTGTCAAAGTATTGACAATGCTTGTGTCAGCTACATTGTAAAGAAATATAAGCAAACATAACGAATAATAAAAAATATCTTGATAGAGCAATTTTGAAGTTTTTAGTTGTCTTGAAATAAGGATTACAACTGGTGAATATGATATATTGATCATACCATGGGCCACTTCAATGGTAACATAGTTGCTGACGACCGACATTACATCATTGGTGATAAGAAGGAAATATGTGCCAGAATCGGTAACCTCGGCATCATTTATGATAAGTAGTGGATTATACCTATCAGTTGAAGAGCCTAAAAACTTTCTTTTTTGAATGTCAACGTCAATGACTTGTTCTTCCTCTTTCCGTTTCCATCTGACATATGTTGCATGGGGATAGGACAAAACAAATCCTTTAAGGAAAACTTCATTTCCAACTTCAATATTTCTTCTACCGCTCACTTCTACTTTTGGTGGCGCTGATTTATCAAAGGACCAATTAAATGAAAACAAATAAATGAATATCTTAATTAATGCTGATAATGATAACAATAATAAAACGAAACTGAATGCTACAATAAACTTTGTATTCATAATAGGCTCGCTAGACCTCCTTCTCTACCTGGATGGGGTGTCGTTTTACCCTGAATCGATAGTATTTCAAATGCTGCATCTCGCACTAATTTGCTTGATCTGTGGTCAACGTCTTCCAGTCGATTGATGAGCCAGTCATAATTTCCAATCGCTATGATTCCCTCTGACATCAGGTAGTATAGGTCTTCTCCAACGGTTGCCTCCCGCCGTTTAGGAGAATCGTCATACACCCCAATCGCGAATTTCCATTTTCTGTAATACTCCGATTCTGAGCCATCTGGCTTGAATTTGAATAGATATTCAGTTTGGAGGTCAGACAGAATCTTCAAATGTATTTTTCTAACTTCTTCCTCATTAGAAAAGTTAGGGATTCTGAAAGTTAAGAAATTTGTACGCAAAAATTATTCATTATGGTAAATAAATCAGAATCACGTTTAGGTGAAGGAATATTTTGAAATAATCAAGAAAAATCTGTGCACTCATATAAACAGGTAGCATTTTAAAGTATGTTGTTGGTTTGAAAAATCCCGCATCTTTCTGAAAGTAGCTTACCTACATGTATCTGTATTCAATGAAGTCCTTGTTGCCATTTTAAACTAAAATTAAGTATTTTGAAAGGTGACAACGACAGATAGTGCGCTTTATCAAATAGGATTCCACCGTTGCACTGGAGAGATATGCTAACTACAATGTTATTTAAATCCAAATACCTGTGTAGGTAATGATCTAGACAATGTCAAACTGATGTGTCAGGCATTTAGGAAGAAGGTCATAAGTCCATGATCAATAGAAAGGACCTCCCCACATTCGCTGTACTTGTGGTCCCCTTTTACCATCCTTCTTTTGAAAGAGAAATTGATTTATCTATTATATTTTTGGTAAATACTAAATACTGATTTATCTCCATTAAGTGTGTAATCTTTTTTCCCTGGGATATTGGAAGATAAGGGTAGAAAACTAAGTTCTAAATGGTCGTCCTTAACCTGAAATCTGCACGTCGCCCAGTATAAAAAGGTCTCACTCTGTGGAGTCTATAAGGGACACAGGCTCCTACAGATCGGTTGGTGTCCCTCGGATTATCTTTCGAGATATCAAAGATTTGTATTATGTACAATTGTCAAATTGTCAGCTTTGGAACGGAAACCAAAATTCTTATATCCAAATTAAAGACTGCTATGTTCCTATAAGAGATATGTTTGATGATTACTTTTCAGATCCCTTGTGCTCGATTTCAAAATGTTCTGCAAATAATTGTAAAACTTGTGATATACTGACCACTAGAAATTCATTTAATAGGAATCTCACTGGGCGTAGTTTCTGTACCAAAACATTTGATAATTTGACTTGTAGATCTTCTAAAGTTGTCTACGCTATTGAGTGCAGCCTGTGTGACTTAATTTATGTGGGAGAAACTAAGGGTCCACTTAATAAAAGAATATCAGAGTACATATTTCAAATAAATAATGGTGGTAACCACCTTCTTTACAAGCATTTAATGCACTGGTCCACTCCATCTTGTCCATGAGGTTAAGAATTTTTGAAAAAAAATTACCATCACACAAACGATCCAACATCAACATTAACGTCAACTGACAATTAGGTCCACAATATATTCGTACAAAACTTTACTCTGTTCCATTCAGAGTTTTACATACGTTATTTGAAGAAGCCATAGCTAGCCTATACTTGGAATTTTCAACACCTGAATATAGACTTAACTCTATGATTATGGATGTTACCAATTACAGGCTCTTTAAACCAGCACGGGTCGTGAATGATATTCCTTTCAAATCTTGCCACCAGTTCCTTAAGCTCAAATTTACAAACAAAGGAATAGATGCCGTCAACATAAGCATTCTTCGTCATGAAAGGGTTCAGTCGTGTTTCCAACTTATTTCAAGTTCAAGTCTACACCTTGTATTTCCTACAGCTATACTTCTACTATTGCATCCGAACTCTTTAATTATAAATAAACTTTGCAGTGCCTACATATAGACTATCTTATACGTAGTCCACCAACGTGTTCTTGTTCCTCATCTTCTTTCAACTATAGTCCAGCTGGGCATGTCATTACTAGTGATGTTGATATAGTTGAAAATGAGGACCTCAAATCACTTATTCTAAAAGGTCCTAAATACAGAGAACCTCGGTCTTTCAATTCGCGACAGAACTTCATCTCTATTATGAATTTTGTCGAAGATTATGTCAGACGATGGGCTAAATATGAAAAAGAAAAACTTGATATATTCAATGTCAGAATGGGTTAAAAGCATAAGAGGCATAGGAACATTAAAATCCCGCATTAGACATATTAAAACAAAAGTACGTACCATCTATCCTTCTAGATCTGTGTTTAGTAAACCAGAAGTGATAAAATAATTAGATAGGTTACAAGGGGAATATATTTTGGTTCTGGCTGACAAAGCTTGTAACAACATTGTCTTTGTTTGTAGGGCTCATTATTACAACTATATTTTAAACGATTTTGGCATTAATTCCACTTTTGGTAACCGTACTTATACTCCAACTGCCCTTTAAAAGACGAAATTCTTCAAAACCATGCTTCAGGTTTATTCGAATGAATATGAGTTACCGTACCTATACTGAATTCCTAAACTACATAAAAATCCTCACAAACAAAGATACTCCTCACGAAAATGTGAACAGCTGTGAAGGAGAAACTTCAAACTTACTGTGCGACTACATATGCCAGAAGTGGTATTAATCAAATGTGGATTCTAAAAACTTCTAAAGAACTTTTAGTAAACTTGAAATCGCAAAGCTTTTCCCAAATCGATAACATGAAAACTTATGACTTTTCAACACTTTACACGACCATTCCTCACGATAAATTAAAGACTAGAGTTTTTGACATCATAGACAGTTGCTTCCTCAACAAAAATGGAAAACAGAAATATTCATATCTAGTGATCAGTCATTCAAAAATTACTTTGTTAAACACCACTCTGATTCCACGCACAAATGCTCTGAAGTTGAAATAAAAATATGCCCAACTCTCTATTTTGTATTGCTTATAGGAGTTATGAGATTGATCACTGTTCATTATCTTCACCTTTCATGCTAGAGTTCCCCATTGACAATATCTTTGTGGTCTTTGGTGATCAGGTCTTCCAAAAGTCTGTTGGAATTCCCATGAGCACGAATTGTGCCCCTTTGTTAGCTGACCTGTTTCTATATTCATATGAAGTATAATTTATTCAAAACTTCTACACGAGAAGAAAAAAATATCTTGCTGTGGCCTTCAATTCGACATTTAGATATATTGACGACGTTTTGTCTATTAAGAGCCTGTCTAACAAAAAATCATGCAATACTGTCCAAATCGTAGGTTACCACATCTTGATGAAATTTGGTGTGTAGGTAGACATCCAAAATAGTAATTGAAAAATACTCCCCAAAAATTGCTGTTTGCAACATGGCCACCATACGCAGTGCCATCTGTATTTTGCATATTTTCATCAATATTATAAATAAAAATCCAGAAAAAGGGTAAAAATCAAATATAATTCATTTCACTAAAACATTAAATTTATTTTTTTTTCAAAATTATTTCAAAGTTACAACAGACACTCCTCTTTCAAAAAACAGCATAAGTCATAATCAAACATGAAATACATCAAAGGGCAAACAACTCCTAAAAATTGGCATATTGCCAACTTTTCAGAAATGAAGAAAAAGTACAAATTGGAAGGGTAAGATCTTCCAAGAGCAGACTAGGAAATAATTCATTTTCATACTACTGTCAAAATAGACTACTAAGCAACATTAAATCATATTATTGAGCTTGGCATTTAAAAATCATATGAGATATTAGGGTTTAGATAATGCCTGTTTTATAAAATAAATCTAGAAAAAGTTGTGTCTATATCTATATTTTTCAGCCAAAATTAAATTTAAACATCATGAAATGAATTACATAACAACAGCAGATAATCAAACATGCAACAGATCAAAGGGCAAACAAGTCTTAAAAATTGGCATATTGCCAATTTCTCAGAAATGAAGAAAAATTATATATTTAAAGAGTCAAATCTTTCAAGAGCAGACTAGGAATTTTTTTTTTTTTTACACTTATGTCAAAATAGACTACTAAACATCATTAAAGCATATTATTGAGCTTGGTTTTTAAAACCCAAGTGAAATACTAGGGATTAGATAATGCCTTTTTAAAAAAAAAGTATTCAAAAAATGTTATGTGTACATTTATGTTATTAAACTAAAATTAAAATCATACATTATGAAATGAATTTCATAGTTACAACTGACAATAGCCTTCCAAAATGGCATAAGTCATAATCAAACATACAGCACATCAAAGGGCAGACAACTCTTTAAAATTGGCAATATGCCAATCTTTCAGAAATGAAGGAAAAAGTACATATTGGAAGGGTTAAATCTTCCAAGAGCAGGCTAGGAAATAATTCATTTTCACACTATTGTCAAAATAGACTACTAAACATCATTAAAGCTTATTAGTGAGCTTGGTATTTAAATATCAAATGAGATATTAAGGGTTTAAATAATGCCTTTTTCTTCAATAACATCTACATAAAAGGTTAAATTAATGTACCTATACATTTAGGTTATTGGACTAAAATTAAATTCATACTTCATTCAATGAATTTCACAGTTACAAATGACAATGGTCTTCAAAAGGTAACATTAGTCAGTATTAAACACACAAGACAATATAATACAAAGGGCAGATAAGCTTTAAAATTGACAATTTTGTACAATGACTGTTCTTCACATTAACAGCCAATTTTTTTAAATTACAAGCTGGGAAATAGATTTTTCAAATAGTACTTTTGAAATAATACATTTAATGCATGTATTACTGAAACAATTAGTAAGTTTGGCTTTTAAAAATAAAGTGATACATTAGATAATTTAATTCTTCAAAATTGTTGAATTCACATAAATACATTGACTACAATTATATTTGTAATTTTTCAACATATTTCAAAGTTATAACTGACAATGACCTTAAATATTGATAAGTAAAAATTAGACATGCAAAACATAAATGGTAGACATCATGCCACAACCAGTTTTAGATAACTCCGTTTACCTGATCAGGAAATAGGGCTCACAGCGGGTGTGACCGGTCAACAGGGGATGGTTACTCCTCCTAGACACATGATCCCACCTCTGGTGTGTCCAGGGGTACGTGTTTGCCCAACTATCTATTTTGTATTGCTTATAGGAGTTATGAGATTGATCGTTCTTCGTTATCTTCACCTTAAAACAGGTCAAATAATCAAAAACACAGTCACTTCCATTTTCAAGTTCCAAATCAGATTATGTTCCTTGAGTTAACTCAGTTGAAAGGGTAGATTGGGTGGTACATGTAGTACTTTCCTGAGAGAAATCCTGCAACACATAATCTGTAAAATAGAGGACAAAGATGATATAACACAATACTATTTTTGAATAATTCTAGATATAAAAAATCCACAAAGTGAAACCTAAATGGAGAAAAAATGAGATAATACATGCGTGATCTCCAATTGCTGCGGTGGGGATAGAGTTCACATATGAACAATATTATGTAGGAAGTTTCTCCAAACTAGGAGCTTTCTACAATTGAAGGGGAAAATGTTTTACCCCGTAAAAAGGGATACCGGTAGTAAAAAGAACCTTGATAATGATATATACCAATCACTACATATTATCATATGACATTCACAAATGACGTCAAACATACATTACATTTTTAAGTTATACAACAAATTCAGCAAATGTTCGACTTTCACAATAAAGATACCAGTCAGAAATTACAGTTGATATCATAAATAATCATTCATAAAATATATAGCCTATTCAGATTCTTTTATGTGTAAATTGATTACGAATAATATGATGTCACATAATGAATGCAATCAAAATTATCTATTCTAACTCACTGACAGACGTAAATTGTATGTGTGAAATGCTACATGTAATACATAATTTTCAATATACATTACTTGTTAAGCAATATAAAATAATATAATGTGCATGACTTTGTCTTGTGTATCTCTGTGATTGATGACCTTTCAGTAAACTGCAAGGATTGTGTTTCTTATTTCTCATTGTACTCAGTTATACTAATTTATAGAGTTGATAATAAAATTCCTCACTGTTTTGAATATGAACTACCATTGAGTAAACTTAGTGGTTAAAAAATACTGTATATAGAATATAAACCATTGTTATAATGGAAATATAGTTGAATTGAACACACTTTATTGACGTTAAAACAATATTATTGACTATCGACTGACTGTTAGATGTAGACTGGTAAAATACATTTCTCCAAATGTTGTGAAAAAAGTTATGTATGAGATAAGCAAAACAAATCTATGTTGTGAAAGGTGAAGATAACGAACAGTGATACAAAATAGATAGTTGGGCAAACACGGACCCCTGCACACACCAGAGGTGGGATCAGGTGCCGAAGAGGATTAAGCATCCCCTGTCGACCGGTCACACCCGCCGTGAGCCCTATATCCTGTTCAGGTAAACGGAGTTATCCGCAGTCAAAATCGGTGTGCCAAGAACGGCTTAACAATCGGTATGAAACACGTCGGACAGCATTTGACCCAATGATAGGTTGTATTGACGAACTAGATCGTTATAATGACCATAGAATTTGCGAAATGTATGATGTAAGAATATCAAATATGTAGCCCTAACAAAAATTTCAATATGTAAGAGTTGATATGCCAGGTTGTGAGTGTATTTTGGTTCAGTGTGGCCCTGCTGCTAACAATTGTAACACAACCCAACCCTTTCTATTTTTGAAAAATATATGGGCTTTAAAACATGAGTACTGTAGTGATTTATCAGAGACCTGCACTGTAAATGCTATGAATGCATATTTCATTTGTTAATAAACATGCAGTCTATCAATTCGTACTATATTTAAAGCTGACATGAATTAATAAATACGTACACCTTTCTCATCTTATCCGCCATATTTCTCTCAGGTAGCCTAATTTACTCTACCCGTATATACCCCAAATGTGATTGTCACACCTGAGTGATTTTTCTAGGTGGACTCGACCAGTGCACATCTCCGATAGTAATATATAGGGAATGAGAAACAAATAAAACCACATTTTAAAACATTACGCTTTGCTCAAAATTACAAAATATTTATTGAAAATCAATGCATTATTCTGAAAGTTTAGATAATTTAGACCAAAAAAAAAAAAAATGCAAAAAAAACAAAAAAAGCTTTTCTTGCATACTTGCAAATGCATGCAAGTATTTGCAGTTTCTTATGAAATAAATGCGGAGAAATCATTTGCCTATTACATACTGATAGAATGGAATAAGCAAAGAGCATAAAATATATTATTTATATCAATTCTTGCAAAATACAGGTGCATGCCATATGCATAATATGTAATGCACATGGCATATTCGCCCTAAAAAAACCGTATCAAATACGGACGTCTATTCAACAGGTATCGGAAATGTGCACTCACCGAAAATATTAGATTCTCTTTATTCTGATAAATCCACGAAACAAAATGATAAACTCCATTTGTATCTCGTTAGAACTTTACAACACGTTGTCATTCCATTATGCAGACAGCGACACACTTCACCCTTGCCAAACAGGGTGTCTTCAATCAGGGGAGATGTCAGAGTCGAAAATATTTCCTGTATTGAATGCTTGTCTGGTCGAGGTTTTGCAGTTTATAGAAATCGGGAATCTAATCATATACACTGAGCATCTGGTTGGATATACTAGTATTGCGTGCACAATTCAAAATTTATCGATGATCATATACAAACTTGGATATACAAATAATGATCAAAAATATACATCTGTGTGAAAATGCGGGTATTACATCTGCAATCCATAATAAACAGTTGATTACACAAAGACACATATAAAAGGAAATGTATAAACGAAAATATAGTTTTATTGTCTCTTTGGGAACCACATACTTATTTATTTACGGTCCCTGTATGTTCATATTCATTGATTGAACAGGATAGAGAGAGAGAGAGAGAGAGAGAGAGAAAGCGCGTCCTACTTCGATGTACAATATATCTTTTCACAGAAGGAAAGAAAATTGATCTATAAATGTAACCTTACAGGCATTAAAAATTTCCAGCTATCTAAAAATTTGTGATTGACAATATATCGGAAACTTCCAGGAGTTGATGCTTAAAATTGAATTCATTACATTTTTAAAAAAATATTAGTTTGAACTGTGCATGTAGAAAATAGTGACTTTGTATGTTAGAATAACGGGAAAAAGTAAATTGTCAAAAAAGTGGGGAGAGCAGACCAGCCTCCCTGTCCACCCCAACCCGCTGTATACGTGCCTGAAACAACATATGAATTCGTGTTGAAAGAAAGGTGCATATCTGCATTTCATTAAATTCCAAAGGAGCTCGAATTTATGTGTTCCCCTATTAATTATTTTGTATGCAAGATTCGTTCCTGAATTTAGAATCATGCTTTCAGTCAGAGCAGAAATGAATTCATTTTGAAGTACGTCTAGTTTGAATGCAAATGTGGGGTTCCTTCTTTTAATTTCATCAGACTCATTAGAACCCCAACCCCCCAAACTATGCAGCTTTGTTTTTATTGATATCTAAATCGGTATATGAATCCGGATATAAATTATATACTGTTTTTTCGTGATCATATAAAAATTGATACTAATAATGAAAAAAGAAAAGGTTTATACTCTTGCCTTTTGCAAATCCTACTTGTGCATTATAATATATTGACATTGTATCGTATCAAATAAAACCTCAACACGAATTTTACTGATTTATGAATACTAACCTCTTATCGCATACATTTAAATTTGAAATTTCGACGTACAGCGGTATGTCTATTTTCAATATATATCCATTACGCCAGATCTTCGAAATGAAAATATTTATGAATAAATTACACTGAAGCCTGAAAGTAATCATATGGCATGTTACAGAAACGTTAAAACACACATATGCTATAGTTCTGCAATGCATGCATGCGATTTTTCTGAATACATGTATTTATGTATTCATGAATGAAGTTCCTACGTTTAAAACTATCTTGGCCTTTATGCATTTTGTTTTGTGGTTTTGGTTTACCATTCATTACACTGTGTAAATGAAGGAAAACTTGGTAAAGGGTGCAATTCTACACCATACAATTAGTATTCATGCATGTGTTACAAAGCAAAATGTACACGTAATAACCAGATATGTATCGTCATTTTTCATGGGGGTGGGGGGGGGGGGGTGGGGGGGTGGGGGGGGGGGGGGGTGACAACAGGAAGAATAAAATGGAAAATTGGATTCTTCAAAATTTCTTGCCATTCAAAATAATAATTAAAAAAGATGAACGAAAACAGCAATAAATTAAAACAAAAACCCCAAACAAACCAAGATGTTTTGTCCGATGTTCAAAGTCCTAATGTGGGGGTGAAGGGTTAAAGAGTCTTTTACTTCGACTGCCTCAATAATCCCCCCCCCCACACTTCATTTTCTTCAATCGTTGGGGATGGGATGGGGTGGTTAGAGTCCTCTACTATGAGCGCCTCATAATATCTTCATTTTCTTAATTGGTGGTGGTTTGTGTCTTCTACTATTATATCAGAACTTTCAAGCTGAGGTCAATGGGGGGGGGGGGGGGGAGGTGTTGGGGGGGGGGTGTTGTCACCCAAGATATCTTTTATTTGCATTACAAAAAAAAGTAATGAATATTGCTATTAAAGGTGGGGGACAGACACTCTTGTCCCCTCCCCTTGATTATATGTGCTTGATAACGACGCATAATATGATAAACTCAATTACATTTTGCATTAGTACAATTTCCGTAGAGTTCAACGCAGAATGTAATAACACAAAATGGCATAGATATATAAGATCTATTGAGCGCCAAATTAGCATAAAATGAAGTAATTGAAAATAACATTATTTAAAGATATGTTTAAGTTTTAATTATTGCGTGCTTTAAATGAATCAAATAAATCTGTATTATCAATTAATGAGAGCAATATTGAGTTACTGTTCTCTTTTATTGAATTAACGGTATCATTTGTCTTCATAAGAGCGCGATTATTACAAGATCATCAATCTCTCTCTCTCTCTCTCTCTCTCTCTCTCATCCCATACACTCGTACAGTGTTGTATATGCAAATTATATATGCATAAATAATTTACGTACCTAAACGATTTCCTGATTTATAAATCTGCAATACTCTGACCAGTAAATCATACGGTATAAGGATTAATGCAAAATACAGGATAAATATTATACTCTGATACTTCCCCTGATTGAAGATAGCTGATCGGCACGGGCAAGGTGTGTCACAGTCTGTACAATGGACAATGATATTTACTGTTGGAATACAAGTGGAGTTTATCGTTTTGTTTCATGGATTATTCAAATAAAGGAAGTTTTACTACTACTTAGAGTATTTTCGACAAGTGTACACGTACATCTGCGATCCTTTACAGATATTACGAGTGGACTAAGGTAAATTGTCGTCCGCAATCGGTACTTTTTCATGGCGAGCATACATGACATGACCATGTCATGTTTATAAGTACAGTAGCAATTATGTATTTGCATTTTGCTTGAAGTAAGTGTGAATGGTATATAGATTTTATACCCTTGCTTATTCCATTTTATCAATAGATAAGAGATGAAATATCTGCGCGTTTTTGTATAGTTTTGACATATTTACTGCAAATGTACGAACATTCACGTAAAGATAAGGCATTCTATATTTATTTATCCAAAGCTTTTATGATTATGATTTACTACTGCACGATATTTTTATTGTAATTTTGAGCACTGCGTCGTGTTCCAAAACGTGATTTCATTTCTTCTTGATGTCCTATAAATTAGTATCGGAGATGTACGAGTTACCTGTCGAAGCTACCCGCACAGGTAAATCGAAGACACTGATGTGAAGTGAAGCGTAGCAAAACTCGTCCCCTTATATACCATGCGAACCCTGATACATATAACAATAGAATATCCAACTAATATGGCGGATTAGCAAAGAAATATGGCGGACATATAGAATTATACTATATTTATTAATTCAAGTCAGCTTTAGAATGCAACTCTTATGATATTAGCATTTTCTGTAAAACTCTGTTTTTATCTCTTACCAGTTCCCATTGTAATGGGTTGTCTTTTATGCAGTCAGTATTCTTTGCATGGGGATGGCTGTGTACCTCTGCTCGCTTTCGCCTTATTGGTTTTGGAATGACCTTCACATTGGAATATCACTTTGTTGACTCTCCAGTAAATACCGAACTCATCACGATGCCAAGTTTTAAACAAGTAGGCCTAGTGTCTAACTGTCTATCGTAAATATTCCACGTTGGTACTGTAAACAAGAAATGCTGTGTCGCCGAAATTTCCAGACCTGTTTGAGCGTCTTAAATGAGTTGTGGTTTCTTTAGAACTCTCATATATCTTTAATAATCCATTTCACTTTCGTAGTGCAGCGTTGTTCCACAACAACTCCCGTAAATTGAAAAATAACGTGAAATATTGAGATTACCTCCTTGCTTCGTTTGTACTACCGCTTTTTTCACCAAACAATATTGAAGAATTTAACAAGGGGAGATAACAACGCCCAAACCCTCAACAATACATTTTTCGTAGATTTTTCAAAACAGCGCTTTACAAAATCCAAAAATCAATTATATTTTAATGTGAAAAATGAATAAGGTTCTAAAAAATATTATTCAGCAAAATAATAACCAAAGGAACCATTATTTTTACAATCAGCTTTAATAATCAAAACATACTAAATTGTAACTATATATAGTATTTTTAATTCAATTTTCGCCATGTAGATATTATTTGCCAAGCTCAATATTTTTATATATGTTGGAACTAGGATTAATCTAAAGAATATTTTTATTTTCATCTATTTTTTCACCTGCTTTTGAGAGAAATTAGGTTCTCAAAATGGGGGGGGGGATCTTAATTATTGATGTGGGTCTATCTCAAGACCTCACAAAAATTAATCTGATCACCAGAATTCATTTTTACAGTATTTGTTGTGTTGTCGATAATACATTTTTATAAGAAAAACAGAATTTCAAAATAAATGCATTGTAATAAATTATTTTCGAGCCAACCAAATTGTGCATATATTCCTCCTAAATTTGTTATGAATTGCTAGTATTATGTAAATGAGCTGTTACTTGAAATAGATGCGGGATTGGGAAATTTTAGGAGGATATTTTGACTTTAACACACATGAAGAAAATATTAAGCAACAAAAAATTCTTGTCTTGCGACTACCCTTTTGGACGATGTTTGGTATTTTGCATAGTTTTCTGGTGGATTTACTCTTAACAATAGTAACTTTCATTCATATGTCGATTCGATATATCCCTGTGAGCTCGAAATAAAAGACATCAAAGAGTCATCCACTTCTGCTTCATACTTAGATATATTATTGAAAGTAGACATTAATGACAAACTGACAAACGGGATGATTTCAGCTTCTTCATCTTCAATTTCCTATATTTATGTAGCAATATTCCATTATCATCTGCATATGGTGTTTATATCTTTCAACTGATTCAATACGCAAGAGCTTGTTCTGCGTATGGTCAGTTTTTAAATCGAGGCAAGATACTGACAAACAAATAGATGGTACAGAGGTTTCAACAGTCTCGATTGAAGTCAGCATTTCGCAAATTCTATGGTCGTTATAACGATTTAGTTCGTCAATACAACCTATCATTGGGTCAGATGCTGTCTAACGTGTTTCATTCCAATTGTTAAGCCGTTTTTGGCACACTGATTTTGACCACGGATAATTCCGTTTACCTGATCAGCATACGGTGCTCACGGCGGGTATGACCGGTCAACAGGGGATGATTACTCCTCCTAGGCACCTGATCCCACCTCTGGTGTGTGCAGGGGTCCGTGTTTGCCAAACTATCTATTTTGTATTGCTTATAGGAGTTATGAGATTGATCACTGTTCGTTAACTTCACCTTTCATCTACAGAATTACTACCAGAGGTCAGGACAGGTAATTGAGGTAGAAAGTAAACGTATAATGTTTTCAGATTTTTATTTTATTCATTTTTATGAATTTCGTCACTAGGAAAAGACTGTCTAGTCTTACCTTTTGGAAATAGTTTTCTTTATTACAAACATACTTTTGATAGAAAAGAGAAACGTGGATAACCCTGTGCTTGATAGAAACAAAGGCTTTAAAAACTGGTCATGTGATGAATATCAATCTAGATTGAACAAAAAACTCGATTTCTAAAGATGGCATAGCTGCTAATATTAACGAACATTTTATTAAAATAAAATGCCAAACCGCTAAGTTAAGGTATTAATGAACATCTTAGGGCATTGTTAATTGCATAATTGAAACTTTTGACGTTTTACTAAATGATCGGGGGCCGTATGCCGCAGGTAAAGTATGGAGTTGCTTTTTATTGAATACTATTAATTCATAATTGATTCTGCTCGTCCAAGTGTGATCTTTAATCAGTATAAATCATTGACAGTTTTAATGATTGATTGATTGAATATTGTTTAACGACCCTCTCGAGAATATTTCATTCATATGGAGACGTCACCATTGCCGGTAAAGGGCTGAAAAATTTAGACCTATGATCGGCGCTTATGGCCATTGAGCATGGAGGGATCTTTATCGTGCCACACCTGCTGTGACACGGGACCTCTTTTTTTCGGTCTCATCGGAAGGACTGCCCATTTAGTCGCCTCTTACGACAAGCAAGGGGTACTGAGCACCTATTCTAACCCGGATCCCCACGATATTTGATTGTTTCCATAAATAGAATAGATCTGTGTTTGCCCTAGCTCGTATTCCTCGTGGTACTATTCGTTATCACTTTTTCATCTAACCTCAGTCTTGTACATATTAGATATAGATAACAAGCCATGGTACTTGTTGTAGTATTACCAACGTGATTTTTATTAAGGTTGAAGTGAACTGTTAATAGAATAGAATTGTCAATGAGTAGTTAGAAACAATTTTGATGACTTTGATAGGTTTTGATATCCAATTATAAAACATGACATGAGCACATATCAATATTGTCTCCAAAACTGGCTTTGGTATTGCAGCATTTAATCAAAATTATGAGTAAGGAAGCACAATAATGAGGACACTTTGAGGTGAAAATTGTTCGAATAATTCTGATATTTTTACGAGAATGCTTAAACTATGACGCCATAAAAGTAATGAGAGCAAGGCTTATAGGATTGCTCAGTATTGCTGATAAGAATTATGAGATTGATCACTGTTCGTTATCTTCTCTTTTCAGCAAGGCGATAAAGGGATGTTTCATGTGAAGGAAACCAAACGGAATGGCAGATCTAGGGGTTGAGGCGGTTGTAACGTCCATTTGGCTAAACAGTTTTAAAAAATGGTTATTTTTTGACAGAATAGGTACAAATATGAAAAGTACAGATATCAGTATGACCATAGTGGAAAATCAGATTCTCATTCTAAGACCCGTCCTTGTATTTCACAATCAACAGGACATGGTACTACATTTCGAATGTATTTATTACACAATCAATGTATGAAAAATAGGCTCACTTAAAATGTCATTTGGAAGATGGAAAATAATTTCCAAGGACCTCCATCTAATATAACATGCGAAGTCTGACAAAACAGGTTATAGTGATATGAATTATTACATATTATACATATGCATTCTTATTGAGCAAATAAGCCTAGATCATGAATATTTTGCTTGAAAAGATAGAGAAAATCTGGCCAGCAATCGCTTTGCCAATTCTAGGGTCTTTATAGTGATCTCTTTTTTGCACATAAAACCTGTTATTAGGTAGAATGTTGTCTCACGTGTTTTATGTCACTGTGCGTCATCTTCTATGTCTCCTCAGATACCCTCTTGATTAGGTTTTACATTGGATTGTTTATATGCCTAATGAATAAATATTCCGTATAGATACGAATTGTATACGTTAGATACATCATCCGTTGTCGTTTACAAAAGGTTACATTACCTTTATACATCTCCCGATAGCAATGCCAGCACTTGGGATCAGAAAACATATCATAAATGTACGCGTACCGTATGGTGAATCGTACCAAATATTAAGTTCAGTGCGTACATGTAACTGCGATAATAGCTTAAAGAAAATTCCCTGTTCTTCATGTGCTTAACGCTCTCATCAGCTGTTTTACACTTTGTGTACCATGTGACTTTTGTGTGCAAGGTGAAGATAACGAACAGTGATCAATCTCATAACTCCTACAAGCAATACAAAATAGATAATTGGGCAAACACGGACCCCTGGACACACCAGAGGTGGGATCAGGTGCCAAGGAGGAGTAAGCATCCCCTGTTGACCGGTCACACCCGCCGTGAGCCCCATATCCTGATCAGGTAAACGGAGTTATCCGTGGTCAAAATCAGTGTGCCAAGAACGGCTTAACAATCGGTATGAAACACGTCGGACAGCATTTGACCCAATGCGAGGTTGTATTGACGAACTAGATCGTTATAACGACCATATAATTTGCTAAATGCTGACTTCAATCGAGTCTGTTGAAATCCCTGTACCATCAACTTGTTTGTCAGTAGCTTACCTCGAATTAAAAACTGACCATACCCAGAACAAGCTCTTGCATATCGAATCAGTTTAGATATATAAAAACCATATGCAGGTGATAATGGAAAATTGCTACATAAATGTGGGAAGTTGACGATGGAGAAGCTGAAATCATTGCGTTTGTCATACAGTTGAGTTGTCAGTTTGCAGTTAATGTCTACTTTCAATAAAATATCTAAGTATGAAGCAGAAGTGGACGACTCTGTGGTGTCCTTTATTTCGAGCTCACAGGGATATATTAAATCGACATATGAATGAAAGCTATCATTGTTAATAGACAAAGCGTCATCGATATATCTAAAAGTCGAATTGAAGGTCACAGCGAGAGATTTTTTCTTCTCACGTAGAAGTTTTTGAATAAATTCTGCTTCATATGAATATAAAAACAGATCAGCTAACAAAGGAGCACAATTCGTACCCATGGGAATTCCAACAGACTGTTGGTAGACCTGATCACCAAAGACCACGAAGATATTGTCAATGAGGAACTCTAGCATATTTTTTATTTCAACTTCAGAGTACTTGTGCGTGGAATCAGAGTGGTGTTTAACAAAGTAAGTTTTTGAATGACTGATCACTAGATATGAATATTTCCGTTTTTGTTGAAGAAGCAACTGTCTATGATGTCAAAAAGTCTAGTCTTTAATTTATCGTGAGGAATGGTCGTGTATAGTGTTGAAAAGTCATAGGTTTTAATGCTATTGATTTGGGAAAAATTCTGTGATTTCAAATTTACTAAAAGTTCTTTAGAATTTTTTAGAATCCACATTTGATTAACACCATTTCTGGGATATGTAGTCGCACAGTAAGTTTGAAGTTTCTCCTTCACAGCTGTTAACAGTTTCGTGAGGAGCAAAGATAGGGGCTTGGTAGAGCACTTACTGGATCCAGCAATGTATCTTTGTTTGTAAGGGTTTTTATGTAGTTTAGGAATCCAGTATAGGTACGGTAACTCATTTTCATTCGACCCATTGACTGGAATATTAAATGTGTCTAAAACTAAAGCATGGTTTTGAAGAATTTCGTCTTTTGAAAGGGCAGTTAGAGTATAAGTATGATTACCAAAAGTGGAATTAATGCCAAGTTCGTTTAAAATACAGTTGTAATAATGAGCCTTACAAACAAAGACAATGCTGTTACTAGCTTTGTCAGCTGGAACCAAAACATATTCCTCATGTAACCTATCTAATTCTTTTATCACTTCTGGTTTACTAAACACAGAAGGATAGATGGTACGTACTTTTGTTTTCATGTGTCTAATGCGGGATTTTAATATCCCTCTTATGCCTTTAACCCATTCTGACAATGTATCAAGTTCTTCTTCTTCATATTTAGCCCATCGTCTGGCATAATCTTCGACAGAACTCATAATAGAGATGAAGTTATGTCGCCAATTAAAAGACCGAGGTTCTCTGTATTTAGGACCTTTAAGAATAAGTGATTTGAGGTCCTCATTTTCAACTATATCAACATCACCAGTAATGACATGTCCAGCTGGACTGTAGTTGAAAGAAGATGAAGAACAAGAACATGTTGGTGGATTACGTATAAGATGGTCTATATCTAAGCACTACAAAGTTTATTTATAATTAAAAAGTTTGGATGCAATAGTAGAAGTATAGCTGTAGGAAATACAGGGTGTAGACTTGAACTTGAAATAAGTTGGTATCTGATGTCATATTTTTGTGTTTCAGAAAAATATTGCAGTCATTACATGTGTTTGGCTACGTCTGGACGTATTCAGTTATCATGATACCTACCATGAGAAAATGAAACATTTCTACATGTACTTCTGAACATTTATATGAAGAAGTGAAGATATTGAACAATGATTGATCTCACAAATCATTTAGAGAATATGAAATAAGAGAATCGAATGTAAAACACTTGAACACAGCAGAAGTGCCATCAGGTAGCTAGGAGGAATAATAATTCTTGTTGACCTGTCAAACCCGCCTTAAGTCATGTATCTTAAGATAAACATAGTAATCCGTAGGTCATATGATGAATATCAATATAAATTTAAGGAAAACTCGATTTCAAAAGACGGCATAGCTGTTAATGTAAACGAACATTTTATTAAAATGAAATGGTCAAACTGCTAAGTTAAGGTATCAATAAACCACTTTGGGGCATTGTAAATTGCATGATTTAAACTTTTGATGTTTTACTAAATGATCGGCGGCCGTATTTCACAGCTGAAGTGTGAAGGTCCTTTCTATTAAATACTATTCTTTCATAATTGATTCTACTCGACCAAGTGTGATCTCAAATCAATATAAATCATTGATTGTTTTAATAAATAGAGCACGTGCATCCCATTCAGGGATCCGTATTTGCCCTAATTCGTATTATTTGTGGTGAAAAGTGAAAATAACAAACAGTATCAATCTCATAGCTCCTGTAAGCAATACAAATTAAAGAGTTTGGCAAACACGGACACCTGGATATACCAAAGGTAGGGTCAGGTGCCTATGAGGAGTAAACGTCCCCTGTCTATTGGTCACACCCCCGTGAGCCCTATATCTGGATCAGGTAAACGGAGTTATCCGTAGTCAAAATCAATGTACTAAGAACGGCCTAACAATCAGTATGAAACACGTCAGACAGTATTTGACACAATGATAGTTTGTATTGCCGAACTAGATTGTTATATAGACCATATAATTTGCGAAATGCTGACTTTAAACGAGACTGTTGAAACCCCTGCGCCATCAACTTGTTTGTCAGTAGCCTGCCTCAATTTTAAAAAAATGATCATACACAGCTGACATCATCCCGTTTACAATAAAGTTGAGTCGTTAGTTTGCCGTTAATATCTATTTTCAATGAAATATCTAAGTGTGAAGCAGAAGTGGATAATTCTGTGGTGTCTTTTATTTCGAGTTCACAGGGATATATCGAATCGACATATGAATGAAAATTAGCATTGTTAATAGTTAGAACGTTGTTGATATATCTAAATGTCGCATTGAAGGCCATCGAAAGAAATTTTGTCTTCTCACTTAGAAATTTTTGAATAAATTCGGCTACATAGCAATATAAAAACAGATCAGCTAACAAAGGAGTACGATTCGTATCCATGGGAATTCCAACAGACTGTTAGAAGATCTGATCACCAAAGACCACGAAGATATTTTCAATGAGGAACTCTAGCATATTTGTTTTTATTTTCAACTTCAGAGTACTTTTGTGTGGAATCAGAGTGGTGTTTAACAAAGTGGTTTTTTGGATGACTGATCACTACATATGAATGTTTCCGTTTTCCATGTTTGTTGAAGAAGCAACTGTCTATGATGTCAAAAAGTCTAGTCTTTAATTTATCGTGAGGGAGGGTCTTGTAAAGTGTTGAAAATGTATACGTTTTGATGTTGTTGATTTAAGAAATGTTTTGCAATTTCAAATTTACTAAAAGTTCTTTAGAATTTTTTAGAATCCACATTTGATTAACACCACTTCTGGCATATGTAGTCACACAATACGTTTGAAGTTTCTCCTTCAAAGCTGTTGATGTTTTCGTGAGGAGCAAAGATAGGGGCTTGGTAGAGCACTTACTGGATCCAGCAATGTATCTTTATTTGTAAGGGTTTTCATGAAGTTTAGGAATCCAGCATAGGTACGGTAACCCATATTCTTCCGACCCATTGACTGGGATGTTAAATGTGTCATTGCTTTGAAGAATTTCATCTTTTGAAGGGGCAGTTGGAGAATGAGTATGATTACCAAAAGTGGAATTAATGCCAAGTTCGTTCGTTCGTTTGAAATACAGTTATAAAGATGAGCCTCACAAATAAAGACAATGTTGTTACAAGCTTTGTCAGCTAGAACCAAAACATATTCTCGTGTAATCTATCTAATTCTTTTATCATTTCTGGTCTACTAAACACAGAAGGGTAGATGGTACATACTTTTGTTTTAATATGTCTAATGCGGGATGTTAATATTGCTCTTATACTTTTAATCCATTCTGACAATGTATCAAGTTCGTCGTATTCATATTTACATGTAGCCCATCGTCTGTCATAATCTTCGACATAATTCGTGATAGAGATGAAGTTCTGTCGCCAATTAAAAGACCGACGATCTCTGTATTCAGGACCTTTTAGAATAAGTGATTTGTTCATTTTCAACATCACCAGTAATGACATGTCCATCTGGACTATAGTTGAAAGAAGACAAAGAACAAGAATACGTTGATGGATTTAGTATAAGATGGTCTTTTTCTAGGCACTGTAAAGTTGTTTATGATTGAAAAGTTTGGATGTATATTTGTAGGAAATACAGGGTGTATACCTAAACTTGAGATAAGTTGGAATATACCACTGAACTCTTTTATGACGACGAATGTTGCTTATATTGACGACATATATTCCTTTGTTTGAAAATTTGAGCTTAGGGAACTGGCGGCATGATTTGGAAGGAATATCATCCATGAACCGTAGTGGTTTAAAGAGCCTGTGATTGGCAATAGCCATAATCATAGAGTTCAGTCTATATTCAGGTGTTAAAAAATGCAAGGATAGACAAGCTGTGGTTTTTTCAAATAACGTATCTAAAACTCTCAATCGAACAGAGTAGATATTTGTGTAAATATGATGTGGGTGAACCTAATTGTTAGTTGATGTAAGGTAAGTGTGAATCAAACATGACATCATTTATTGTTGGTCTTTTATATGAACAATGTCCATGACTGCGTTTCTCTCTTTGAGTATTGGGAAATAGTCCCATCACCTTCCCCTTATTTCCTTGTGGACTACTCAAATTTCCGATATCATATACATTATCATTGTATCCATATGGAAATGCAGTATCCAGTGATGCATTGTCCCATCTTTATATCGCTCTCCCGCAGACCGTCAGTGTAAATATATAGAACGGATTTCCATACACGCTAAGAACCATCTACAATGTGTAACTCGCCTCTATCACTAATAATCCGTTGTCGTTTACAAAAGCTTACATTCCCGATAACAATGCCAGCACATGGGATCAGAAAACATATCATAACTGTACGTGTACCGTATGGTGAATCGTAACAAATATTAAGCTCAGCGCATACATGTTACTGCGATAATAGTTTAAACAAAATTCACCTCAAAATGAAAAAAAAAATGACCGCAAAATTGTTGATTAGAATGGCCATGCCTAAACAATGGATACACTAAAACACCATTGTTTATGTACCTAACGCTCTCATCAGCTGTTTTACATTTTGTGTACCATGTGACTTTTGTGTGCATTGATATGTGTGACGTTATATTGTTTACGTATTCAGTCATCATAATGCCTGCCATGAAGAAATTGAAACATTTTTTCATGTACTTATGAAAAATACCATGATTAAGTGAATACATTGATTAATCTCACAAATTATGTATAGAATAAATAAAAAAGAGGTTAAACACCTGGGGTGGTATGCAGGAAAATTGTAAGAATTTTCTTACATATATACATGTACTCAAATTTCTTAAACACATTCTTAGCGGAGTAAGATTCCAAAGTGCTGTTGCATAAAACGTTTAAGCAACATGCATTGTCATTCTTAGTAAAGCATATAGGAATTTATTTAAATACACCGTTGTCATGTCAATAAAGTCATTTCCGCTTTTGCTTTAAAGTAAAGAAAGACATGCAAATTGCAAATGATAGAGAAATAAACTAATTGTGTAAAAAATTCAGTAAAATTCATTAAAGAATTCACTTTTATATATTGACCGTGTTTAGAACTATTTGGCCACAATTTTCGTCTGTTATTGATGATGTGTTTATTGCCCCCCCCCCCCCCCCCCGTACAAAAATATATTAACAGCTTCTTGCTGAAAATTTAATTTAAAGAGTTGGAATGTGCAATTATACAATACATATAACCATAGATATAAGTGCATGTATATTGTTTTGTTACTTACCTGTGTCCACATGTGCACTCGAAGTATTCTCAGTGCTGACATTTCACTACGCAGCCTAGTCTGTGCCAACATAACTTTCACTTAAATTCAAATTCAAATGAAAATAGAAGGAAACTGTCACGTTAGTTTACAGTGTTGCCTGAGTGGATCAAGCTTTAGTTCACAATTCGTGATCAATACAAAATAACCTTATAAATAAAAGGAGAAGATAACGAACACTGATCAATCTCATAACTCCTATAAGCAATACATAATAGAGAGTTGGGCAAACATGGAGCCCTGGATATACCAGAGAAGGGATCAGGTGCCTAGGAGGAGTAAACATCTCCTGTCCGCCGGCCACAGCTTTTAAATTGGGACAGGCTACTGACAAACAAGTGAATGGTACATGGGTTTCAACAGTCTCATTTAAATTAAGCATTTTGCAAATTATACGGTCGTTATAACAATCTAGTCTGCCAATACAACCTATCATTGGTCAAATGCTGTCTGACTTGTTTCATACTTGGTAGGCCTTTCTTGGCACACTGACTTTGACTACGGATAACTCCGTTTACCTTATCAAGATATAGGGCTCACGGCGGGAGTGACGGGTCAACAGGGGATTCTTACTCCTAGACACCTGATCTCACCTCTGGTATATTCAGGGGTCCTTGTTTTCCCAACTATCTATTTTGTACTGCTTGTGGGAGTTATGAGATTGATCACTGTTCGTTTTTTTCACCTTTCATACATTCATTTTAGCGAGGTTCTGGCTATCAGTTCAGTGAGGTTTTTGTGCAATATTGCAATGTATCAACAGACTGGATTTCTCAAAGTTTGATAGATGATCAGTGTTGTTTTGTTCATAATTAATTCAGCATACTCTTTCGTATTTAAAACTATTCGGTGGGGTATAGATATTAATTTATTTCAGGTTTCCGTAAATCGTTTTTTCTACATGAATATTGGTCACCAATCACATTAAATTTTAATTGTGTTGTTTGACTTTTTCATGCTTAATATGATTAATTACAATCTGTAAGTCAAGTCAGATTGTCAATAATGTACACTTTTTGATACAATCTGGAATTTGATTTATATGCAAGATTAGACGATAAAAAAGATATTGATGTAATTTTCATTAGGAATACGCAAATTATCACTAAACCGCAGTCTTGTAGATCTTGTTCTAATGGAACTGGCAAACACTACGTGGCGTGGTCACAAACTGCGTAGAATTTTATCAAAATGGTGAAGATAACGAACAGGGAATAATCTAATAAATCCTATAAGGAATACAAAATTAAGAGTTAGGCAAACACGAACCCCTGGATATACCAGATATGGGATCAGGTGCTAAAGAGGAGTTTAAAGGTTTCCATACGCTATCTGTACATCGATCTATAAATCAATTTTCATTGGCTGATATAGTGATCTAATTGAGTTTATAAAAGATAGGAAGATAAATTTCTCGAAAAGATAGGACATATCTAAACAGGTAAGACTACTGATTTTGCGGGGGTTTGTAAAGAAGGTGTTGCACGTCTCATGTTAATTTCCCTAAAGGTGTTGCATGAAAGATCGAAAAATTTAAGTTATTCAAGTATATGATAAAACCAATTGGAACGTATGTGTTGATTCAATAATTTTTTAAAATAAGTTTAAAAGACGTTTATTGACAAAAGTAGCCAAAATATTTGGAGTTTAAATCAAGCAATAAGCGATTTATATGATTTTTAGCGTTAAAATGGAGGAGTATCCCCGAATTTCGAAAAAAAAATGCCTCCATGAAGCAAAATAAATTTAGCATAAGCATGTTCTTCGAATTTTCCTCTAAAAACTGTCGCTTTGAAATTTTCTTTCACGAGGACATATTTTTGCGAATATAAAAAAATCGAAACGACTTCACTAGTATTATTTTCAACTTCAACTGTACGTTAATTTTCCTCAGTAATGTATGGTCTACTGCGTGGTTTAGTTGATAAGGTCGTCGACTTTTAGATGTTAAGATGTTTTCTATTTTCAAAACGACCGGGTTCGACTCCCTCACGAACATATTTTTTTTCATATTACTTTTCCATCTAATTTTTTTTCTTAATTGAAACACGCTTCTAGTTTTTGTAAATGTTTCATGTCAAATCGCTGTTTATTACCATGTTCTGATTTTGAAATAAGCTTCCAACCTGGACACTGTTTAGTTTGTGAATAAGACTCTCAACAAACACGTCGAATACAGCATGCAATACCTGTGCTTTGATAGTCAAGGCTGCTAACGAGAACTTGTATGTTTTTCTGAATGAAAGTTGTTGACAAAGGCATGGTGCCTTTTACGAAAAAGAGTTGTGAACTTTGTAAATCTTTGGAAGAAAAACTTTTAGGCCAAACGAGGTAAATAACCGTTAAACAATTTGAGTTTATATGTATTCCAGTAGCAAATTGCTATGTTGAATCAATTTTTACAGATGCATGTACTTTGAATAATGTTGAATTTTATTAATGCGTATTAAACTTCCTATATATTGTTTTGTGGCCAGAGTCATTTACCGTTGCCAATTGTTGGTTGTAGAAAATAAAACATACGAGTGTAAAAGCTTTTGGACTGTAGTAGTATAGAATATTAAGTATTTGATACACTCGTAACATGTAACCGTATACATTGTATCTGATACTCAGGAAAAAAAGAAGACAATTTAATTTTCACGATTTCAAAAATTATCTTTAGACTACATGTATAATGTATTGACATATAAAATATATTAGGCTTGTCCCTAGTACTGGGGAATCCTTCAGGTATTTAAATGACAAATGCGCAATGAGTATAGATATGAATGAAGGTCAGTTCTACGTCACGAATGTTGGCACGGAGCTCCGATTAGGGAAAATTCCCGCTTCTGTGCAACACCCTCTTTTGTCAGAAAAACAATAGGAATATATTTGAAAGAAATGAATGGTGTAGAATTGGACTTCAAAAATCGAATACAAGACTGAATCTTTTCTATGTGTAAGAATGTTGGTTATATTGACAGCATTTATTCCTTTGTTAGTAAATATCAGTTTAGGGAAAGGAAGTCGTGATGTGGATGGATTATCATCTGCAACACGCGATAATTTAAAGAGGCATCCATAATACCAATTTCGGCTGTTGTTGTAAAATGCTTGTAAGAATGGACGTGCTTTGGATTCTTCAAGTAACCTATTTAAAACTTTTAAAGAAACAGAATACAGAAATGTGTATTCAAGAAAAATTGTTAACACATGGGTTAAAATTGTCTTCCTCATTTATCCGCATTTATTATTTGTCATAATGATTTTAACAACAGTAATTCAGAGACATACAGAGCTGACTGGCCTCCTTTGTCTTTTTTGAGTGATTTCAGTATTGTTTTAGAATGTAACAAAAACAGTCTGTTTTGATGTGGTCAAATATCATAGAAGTCCACACTTGCAGAACCAAAGCCATTAAAAATTTTAATCAACCATTTTTTATTCTTCTTTTGTAATTTTCATTTGGCAGTTTGATTTTCTGGAACAGTCATTGACAAACCCTATAATTCATTTTGGCAAAGGTATTTTTTGAAAGAAAATGTGTCCGATATATGTATAGAGATCAGTAAAGTTGCCTACTAGTAACTGGCTACTTAAAAAGAGAAAAGTTGGCTACTAGTAGCCAGTTACTGAACCAAGAAAAGTTAGCTACTAGTAGCCAGTTACTAGTAGCCAGCTACTAAAAGTAAGAAAACTTAGCTACTCGTAGCCAGCTACTACAAAATATAAAAGTTATAATTAGTGATAGCCAGCTACCAGATAAAAGTCAATGAGCTTGAAAATTATTATCTATCAGATTTATTTCTAAATAGGACGAGGAGTCGTATGAAATCATGCTCAATTATCCCCAATTGCATAACGTTGCAATGCAAAATACGAATAAACTTTTTCAACCGAGTGTTTACTTTAAAAATGATACGGATTAAATTCAGACCTTCATTGATTTGATATACCATCCATTTTGAGATATCTGCTACTTTTACAATTTGATACGAGTGACCCTGGAATTTCAACATTTGTGTGAATACCGTAAGAAACTTTGTGTTTGTATTAGATATCTGACGAATTGACGACTATACATATGACAAGAAGTGATAGATGGTGTTTTGGTACGCCACGAATTTTCAGATATCGCTTTTTAGGAAATCAGTTACTTATACATTTTGATTATCGGTACAATGAAATTTCAAGATATGTGTGAATACCTTAAGGAACTCCGTGTTTATATTGTATATTTCACAACCTTACAACGATACGTGTGGCGAGTAGTGATATTGCGTATCGTGATATGTCATGAATTTTCAGATATCACGCTTAAGGAAGTCAGCTACTTATACCTTTTGATGACAGGTAAACTGAAATTTCAATTTTTTCGCAAATATCTTAAGGCACTCTATGTTTGTATTAGATATCTCATTAATTCACCAATATTCATGTGAAGAGGAGTGGTATTATATATCTTCATAAGCCATTAATTTTCAGATATCACCATTTAGGAAATCAGCTACTTATACCTTTTGATTCCTGGTAACTTGAAATTTCAAGATTTTCGTAGATATCTTAAGGAAATTTGTGTTTATGTTAGATATCTGACTAAATTACAAGTATCAAAATGGAGAGGAGTGATACTAGGTATCTTGATATGCCACCAATTTTCAGATATCACCCATAAGGAAGTCAGCTACATATACCTTTTGATTCCAGGTAGCCTAAACTTTCAGGGTTTTTTCCCGCAAATATCTTAAGGAACTCTGTGTTTGTATTAGATATCTCATTAATTTACCATCTCACATATGACAAGGAGTGATATTAAGTATCTTAATATGCCATCAATTTTCAGATATCACACTTAAGGAAGTCAGCTACTTATACCTTTTGATTCCAGGTAACCTGAAATTTGAAGTTTTTCATAAATATCTTAAAGAACTACTTCTTTGTATTAAATATCTGATTAATTTACAACCATCCATGTGAAGTGGAGTGGTATTAGGTATTTTGATATGACATCAATTTTCAGATATCACGTTTAAGGAAATCAGCTACTTATACCTTTTGATTGCAGGTAACCTGAAATTTGAAAAGTTCATAAATATCTTAAAGAACTCCTTGTTTGTATTACATATCTGACTAATTTACAACCATCCATGTGAAATGGAGTGGTATTAGGTATCTTGATATGCCATCCATTTTCAGATATCACGCTTAAGGAAGTCAGTTACTTATACCTTTTGATTCCTGGTAATCTGAAATTTCAAGTATATCTTACTAGATATTTTAAGGAACTCTGTGTTTGTATTAGATATCTGACTAATTTACAACTATCTACGTGGAGAGGAGTGATACTAGGTATCTTGATATGCCATAAATTTTCAGATATCAACGTTAAAGAAATCAGCTACTTTTATGTTATGACTGCAGTTAACTTAAAATTTCAACCTTTTCGTAAATATCTTAAGTAACTTTGTGTTTGTATTGGATATGTTACTAACTTACAACTATCCACGTGAAGACAAATGATATTATGTATCTTGATATGCCATCAATTTTCAGATATAAAAGTTCTATAAGATATTTATGAAAAACTTGAAATTTCAGGTTACCTGCAATCAAAAGGTATAAGTAGCTGATTTCCTTAAACGTGATATCTGAAAATGGATGGCATATCAAGATACCTAATACCACTCCCCTTCACATGGATAGTTGTAAATTAGTCAGATATATAATGCAAACAAGGAGTTCTTTAAGATATTTATGAAAAACTTGAAATTTCAAGTTACCTGGAATCAAAAAGTATAAGTAGCTGACTTCCTTAAGGGTGATATCTGAAAATTGATGGCATATCAAGATACATAATATCATTCGTCTTCTTCTGGACAGTTGTAAGTTAGTCAGATATTTAATACAAACGCAGAGTTACTTAAGATATTTACGAAAAGGTTGAAATTTTAAGTTACATGCAATCATAACATATAAGTAGCTGATTTCTTTAACGTTGCTATCTGAAAATTGATGGCATATCAAGATGCCTAGTATCACTCCTCTTCACGTAAATAGTTGTAAATTAGTCAGATATCTAATGCAAACAAGGAGTTCTTTAAGATATTTATGAAAAACTTGAAATTTCAGGTTACCTGGAATCAAAAGGTATAAGTAGCTGACTTCCTTAAGCGTGATATCTGAAAATTGGTGGCATATTAAGATACCTAATACCACTCCACTTCACATGGATAGTTGTAAATTAGTCAGATATCTAATACAACCAAGGAGTTCTATAAGATATTTATGAAAAACTTGAAATTTCAGGTTACCTGGAATCAAAAGGTATAGGTAGCTGACTTCCTAAAGGTGATATCTGAAAATTTATGGCATATTAAGATACTTTATATCACTCCTTGTCGTATGTGAGATGGTAAATTAATGAGATATCTAATACAAACACAGACTTTCTTAAGATATTTGCGAAAAAACCTGAAGGTTTAGGCTTCCTGGAATCAAAAGGTATATGTAGCTGACTTCCTTATGGGTGATATCTGAAAATTGGTGGCATATCAAAATACCTAGTATCACTCCTCTTCATTTTGATACTTGTAATTTAGTCAGATATCTAACATAAACACAAATTTCCTTAAGATATCTACGAAAATCTTGAAATTTCAAGTTACCAGGAATCAAAAGGTATAAGTAGCTGATTTCCTAAATGGTGATATCTGAAAATTAATGGCTTATGAAGATATATAATAACCACTCCTCTTCACATGAATATTGGTGAATTAATGAGATATCTAATACAAACAGAGTGCCTTAAGATATTTGCGAAAAACTTGAAATTTCAGTTTACCCGCCATCAAAAGGTATAAGTAGCTGACTTCCTTAAGCGTAATATCTGAAAATTCATGACATATCACGATACGCAATATCACTACTCGCCACACGTATCGTTGTAAGGTTGTGAAATATACAATATAAACACGGAGTTCCTTAAGGTATTCACACATATCTTGAAATTTCATTGTACCGATAATCAAAATGTATAAGTAACTGATTTCCTAAAAAGCGATATCTGAAAATTCGTGGCGTACCAAAACACCATCTATCACTTCTTGTCATATGTATAGTCGTCAATTCGTCAGATATCTAATACAAACACAAAGTTTCTTACGGTATTCACACAAATGTTGAAATTCCAGGGTCACTCGTATCAAATTGTAAAAGTAGCAGATATCTCAAAATGGATGGTATATCAAATCAATGAAGGTCTGAATTCAATCCGTATCATTTTTAAAGTAAACACTCGGTTGAAAAAGTTTATTCGTATTTTGCATTGCAACGTTATGCAATTGGGGATAATTGAGCATGATTTCATACGACTCCTCGTCCTATTTAGAAATAAATCTGATAGATAATAATTTTCAAGCTCATTGACTTTTATCTGGTAGCTGGCTATCACTAATTGTAACTTTTATATTTTGTAGTAGCTGGCTACGAGTAGCTAAGTTTTCTTACTTTTAGTAGCTGGCTACTAGTAACTGGCTACTAGTGGACTTTTGCGAGAAGGGCTGACTTTCACAATCAACGGCTGACTTGGACATTTAAACTTGCGTATGGGGTGGAAGTATGATATCGTTAAATATATGTAATATCGACTTGTTGGCATTTATACAGGGAACTTCTACTGCCTCGATCTTGAGCTAGCTTCTTTTTTTTTTTTGGTGATTTCTCTTGATCACGCTAAAGCAAAGGCGAGTGTGTTCAAACCGCTGCACGTTACAAAATCGTGACAGGGTAGTGGCTGATGTTTGCTGGGAGGCCTGCTTCTGATAGAGTATCGCTGGGACTTTGTGTCCATGTACGGACGGGGTTTCGTCCCGGGACGACGGCGGTTGTCGTCGTGAACGGCGGATGCCTTTGCCGAAGAGGTGCCAAACAATCAGAGAAGATCCATGCTAAGCTTCGGAACGAAGCTTAACTGAGCGTAGGAAGTGTAGCGAACAGTATGTAGGGAATTTCTACTGCTTCGCTAGCGAGCTACATGTAACGTTTCTAGTGATATGGTAGTATTTCTCTAAGCAACGGTGAGCGTGTTCAGATCACTGTACGTTACAATATTATTATAGTACGACTGTTAGGTTTTAAACCACAGGAACTTCTTTCATTTATCTGACAATTATTAAAAAATAAAAACAATTCATTTCATTTTTGCATAGATACATACATTGAAGATGTAAAATCTTAACTCGAACATATGCATTGATTCATGTTCAAACTTTACATAAAGTCATCGCAACATGATAAATCGGATGTACATGTAAGTTTATTATGCAGGAGGTTTGCGTTTTCACTTATCATAAAATGTGAAGTTGTTATACAGGTTTATTCAATCAAACACAGATACAACACTGCGTGCTAAGCGTACCGACAATTTTGAATTACATGTGCATCTGCACTAATGCAGATCTGTAGCTCTCTTGGAAAATATTTGGTCATACCGGAGAGCTACAAATCCACCCCTTATACAAACCTTCAATTTACGGCTCAGGTCGCTGTATTCTGGCATCATAATATCAAAAATTTCTTGCATATTTTCCTAGTATTTTTGTCCAAACATTTATCAAATTCCCATGTGAACCGAATAGTCGCAACTTCAAATGATTTCGTTTTTAAAGATAGCCATGTAACGTAGCAGTCAATTCGAACCCCGTTGATTTTTATATCTATTCATTCTATCCAATATGAAGTACGTATTCGGTCTTCATTTATAATAAACACGAATATTGGACGTAAATATTGAAAAGTAATCCTAGTACGTTATGAAAGCCATCAGTCTGGCCCCTGTCCCCGATGCATTTTTTCAATACTGACATATAAAAACAGAACTTAGCGGAGATGGATCTGGAATTATTTCATCTAAAATATTTAACTAACAAGGGGCCCACGGCATAGCATTAAAGAAGATATATGATATCAATAACATTCAAAAATGGTTTACACATAAACATTATATATACCAAGTCTGGCCCCGTCCTGGAGTCAGTACGTTTACCCCGGAGATCATTTTCAATTTACAATTTCGGGAGAGGCCTAGATCTTTATTACAGATGTGAGGTTGTAGGGAAGATGCTTTAACATTGATCAATTTTTGTTCCATCCTTAGGGCTCCGGGGGTGCAGGATTGATTGATTGATTGAATATTGTTTAACGTCCCTCGAGAGAAAACGTCACCATTGCCGGTGAAGGCCTGCGAAATTTGGGTCTATGCTCGGCGCTTATGGCCTTTGAGCAGGGACGGATATTTCTCGTGCCGCACCTGCTGCGACATGGGGCCTCGGGTTTTTGCGGTCTCATCCAAAGGACCGCCCTATTTAATCGCCTTCTACGACAAGCAAGGGGTACTGAGGACCTATTCTAACCCGGATTCCCATGGGAGCGGGGGTGCAGGAGGAATATATGGGGATATTAGGTCACATAGACTTTACTGTAACAGAGATATCACACACACTGACACTCGACGTTTTAATTAAATATCTATAATTTTAAAAAATTGTCTTCCTGTAAACATGATATTTACAAGGTATATCACGCCGCCATCTTGATTTTCTGTTTTACCAGCTGCATCGCTCGAAAATTTCGGCGAAAAGTTCGATTTAATATGATAATTAGACCCCTACCGTTTAGAGGCAACTATGTCAAGGTCCTACCTCTCGCATCGTCATGGTGAACTGGAAATAAAGTCCATTTATGGGCTATAATCAACCGTCAAATATCATCTACTGCTTCTCAAATGCCTGTGAGAAATATTACGAGTATGGAAAGGAACCGAAAAAACTCGATACTCTTTGGACAACTAACATATCTGTACATTGCCTCGGTTCATCGCTTATTCATGTATGTACAAATATATCACGAAAATGTTTTCGTATATTAAGCTTGTGTCAAAGTCAGCCGTAAATTGTAAAAGTCAGCCCTTCTCGCAAAAGTCCAGTAGCTAACTTTTCTTGGTTCAAGTAACTGGCTACTAGTAGCCAACTTTTCTCTTTTTAAGTAGCCAGTTACTAGTAGCTGGTTACTAGTAGCCAACTTTACCGATCTTATGTATGGTTTCTTATTTCCCAAATTGATTTGAAAGTAGAACATTAGATACGTTTGTTGCCGCGGTGACCGAGAGGTTAGAGCGTTCGCCCTGCATGCGGAAGGCCGGGGTTCGAATCCCGGCCGGGACACACCTAAGTCGTTAAAACAGGTAGTGACAGTTTCATCGCCGAGCGGAGATGACCTTAAAAACACAATAGGTGTGGCACGTTAAAAAACCCTCACTGCTCAATAACCATAAGCTCCGAGCATAGGCCTAAATTTGAAGATTTTCACCGATCTTGCTGACGTCTCCATATGAGTGAAAAATTATCGAGCGAGACGTTAAGCAACATACATTACAATCATCTAAATTTGCTGAAAATATTACTTCTATGAAGGAAAGTACAAACACTCCATTTAAGTTTCCATCTATTTTGATGGTGGAATTATTTTCTCTTTTCATTCATCCAACAATAGACGAGCATTATCTGTAAATTTCGAGATTTCTTAATTTTCTTTTCATATCAAATTTCGTCCCATAGTGGACTGAGACCCCTTCAGCATGTTCTGTTTTGAAAAGGCTGATGACAGAGTCTATGTATAAGTCAGTTATCGCACGAAGATGCGTTTTTTCTATTAACGTAGTTCCACACTCGTGTGACGTCATAGGATTTTGCAAAGTCAATAATTTAATGATAGGAACATAAATTTTGTTGGAATCTATTTCAATAGTTATTGTAAAAAATCTTGTTAGCCATAAAATATTTCAAACTTCTTAGTTATATTTGAATAGTCAATGATATGTTTCAAAATATTGAATCCAAGGACA